>NW_027185437.1:197500-220000 GCF_022577435.1 Embiotoca jacksoni
GACATTTCACAGCTGATCTTGAAGTCTTCCTGTAATCAGTGTTGAACACTGATGTCATGATCAGAGTCTGAACCACTGAGCAGCATGAAGCAAGCTGCAGACCTCTAACGGTGACTCAGACATTTATTGTCTGCAGAATTACAGGAAACAAAACAAACAAACAAACAAACAAACCACGGAAAAATGATCCACTTGTGTATTTTAGCAATAAGTTTTTACAAATTAGATTAATTACAAAATTCACTGTCAATTAAAAACGGTCTCTGATTGAATCAACCTTCTTCAAGCAAATTCAAATTCAGAATAAAAACCTTTGATGATGTCAGCCTGGTTGACTTCTCTAGGTTAAGATCCCAACACAGTTAAACAAACAAACAAACAAACAAAATGTTACATCAAACTGAGGTAGTTAGAAGAATTTGCTGAGTTCCAGTGCAGCTGCTGAATGAATACCACCATCACCACTGTAAGGACGACAGCGCCACCTGCTGGACTTAAAGTTCATGGTGAAAAATAGATATCACGTCACATGAAAGTGTCGGTTTTACCGGCAGTTCCTGATTTTTGGTGCTTCATCATCTTGTTTGATCTTTTTTTGCATTATAAATAAAGTCTTTCTGCTCTGTGTGGTTTTGACCTCCTCCACAGAAGGGAGGAGCTGAAACAGCTGGAGGACGTCAACACCTTTTGATTTCTGGGGTTATTATTCGATCAGAAGTTGATCTGGACTGATCACACAAATAAAATGAAACATGTAAGCTGGCTCTAAATGTCATATGTACATTTAATAAGGTTTAATAGAGGAGTGATGTACAGATGTGATATAAGACCTCCAGCAGTAGAAGTGGAGACAGGAGAAACACCCTGAACACCAGATCCAGGCAGCTGATGCTGTTTGACTGGATAAATCTACAAGGGCTCCAAGAAGAAGAACACCTTATTGGGGAGGCTGGGAGAGTCCGCATCGCTGGAGGCCTTTAAAACCACACTCTTTCCTTCCTTCCTTCCTTCCTTCCTTCCTTCCTTCCTTCCTTCCTTCCTTCCCTTTTCTTTCTTTCTTTTATTTTGCACAAATTAGAAAAACAGAACATTTCCAAAGGAATAGATCATGTTAAAAGTTCACCAAGTTATAGAAAACACAAAGTTTAGACACAGAAATATTATAACTATATGAAAATAATGGAAACAAATAACAACAAAATCTATGACAATATCAGTATAAAAGCAAAAAATGTGAGAATGATGATGGATGATAGTGTGTGTGTGTACCTGTATGTTACAGTTAGAAAACAGCAGTTACATGGTTTTAATGGCACCTTTTAAAGCTTTTTGCTTGATTGGAAAAGCATTTTCATATTTTGGTACCAATATGTGGTATAAATAATTGACCACAGCAGGTGAGAAATTTGAACCTGTGACTTTACTTTAAGTAAGTCTTTCTATCGTCCCTTCCTTCCTGAGGTAAAGGACATCATTGGAACACAGACATAATATTTTTCTGACAAACTAAACAGTACAGTCATGTAGTAGTAGTCTGTCTGTATGGTGGGGAGGAGGTGGGAGGAGGTGGGGGGGGTGGGGGGAGTGAAAAAGAAATGAAAATTTCTTCATCAATGTTCACATTTTTTCAAAACAAAAAAAAAAAACTAAAAGTGAACTATCCGTCAGACAAATATCATCGATTATCAGACCTCCGTTTGCTACCGGTCTAATAATGGGAATCCATCACATTTTGCGTTATCCATGCGTGTTGTGGAAAGAAATAAAGTAGATTTTTTTTTTTAAATTTTGATTTTGAGTTTATAGACTCTTTGACAACATCCTATAAATTGGTGCTCTTAATCACATTGTCTTTGGCCTGCCGGAGTCCATAGAGCCATTTGATCACTCTCGCATTTCTCTCAATGACAGAAACACCGTAAGGAACACGATTTGGGGGGGGTGGGGGGAGGAGGTGGGGGGGGGAGAAGGTGGGGGGAGGAGGTGGGGGGGAGGTGGGGGGAGGAGGTGGGGGGAGGAGGTGGGGGGAGGAGGTGGGGCACTTTTTCGTGTATTTTCTGGAATTTTCTAACGTCCAAAACAAGCTGCATATCACGTGTTTGTGTGACGTCACGAGCTAGACTCCGCCCATGTGTTTTGGTTCCGCTGTCAGACAACATGCTTTTAATTCTTTTATTAATAACATGTTCTACGATCACAATAAAACCTCCTTTCTGCTTTCACTCTGTCCCATAAATATGTTGAATTTGTTATAACTGTATTTTATTCTCTAAAACAGGTCTCTGACTGTAAATTAAACTCCCCTCTGGAGCGGAGACTTTTATACTGAAAGGTCAGGGCGGAAGTTGTTCAGCAGCGGTCGGGCAGTCTCGGAGCGGGATGAAGCCTCCGTCCCGGTGATTAAAGATGGAATCAGCAGGGACCCCGGGTCCGGCGGCCGACGTGGAGCCGGACGGAGCCGCCGTGGACGTGGACACCGCGGTGCTGCTGCTGGGGGCGGGAGTCACCGCCGTCACTCACCCGCTGCTCTACGTCAAGCTCCTCATACAGGTAGCCGGTGCAGCTAGCTGACGGTGGCCCGGTTAACGAGCACCGGGACGCCGCTGCTGATGTTTCTGACGTCACCGCATGTTCTCATGTCCCGGGGCGGGAAACGGCCACCGGCTCGCTGCTCGTTTACACTTCCAGCAGGTACCGTGGACTGTCGGTACCGAGCAGCAGCGTGTTGAACGTCCGGTGGTCGGTTACCGTCACCTGACGCTGTTTACCTGAACTCACCTGTCCTCCGGAGATATCTCCGCCACTGTTCGTTTGTTTTTGTTTGTTTTGTTTATAAGCCTCCATGTTTACATAATTTCCTCCCTCTGACGTCAGAGTTTGTTAAATGTTTGGACGGATGTCCTCTGTCCTCCGTGACGTCATTGGTCTGTTGGTTCTCTGGTTTCATGACCAAACTACAGAATCTATTGTTGGTTCTAATTTTGAAGATTTAAAGATTTAAACATCAGTCTCAGGTCTCCTCCAGGACCTGGTCTCTCTGGTCTCTGGTCCCTCTGGTCCCTCTGGTCTCTGGTCTCTGGTCCCTCTGGTCTCTGGTCCCTCTGGTCCCTCTGGTCTCTGGTCCCTCTGGTCCCTCTGGTCCCTCTGGTCCCTCTGGTCCCTCTGGTGTCTCTGGTCTCTGGTCCCTCTGGTGTCTCTGGTCCCTCTGGTCTCTCTGGTCCCTCTGGTCCCTCTGGTCTCTGGTCCCTCTGGTCCCTCTGGTCTCTGGTCCCTCTGGTCCCTCTGGTCCCTCTGGTCTCTGGTCCCTCTGGTCCCTCTGGTCTCTGGTCCCTCTGGTCCCTCTGGTCCCTCTGGTCTCTGGTCCCTCTGGTCACTCTGGTCTCTGGTCCCTCTGGTGTCTCTGGTCTCTGGTCCCTCTGGTCCCTCTGGTCCCTCTGGTCTCTGGTCCCTCTGGTCTCTGGTCCCTCTGGTCCCTCTGGTCTCTGGTGTCTCTGGTCCCTCTGGTCCCTCTGGTCTCTGGTCTCTGGTGTCTCTGGTCCCTCTGGTCCCTCTGGTCCCTCTGGTCTCTGGTGTCTCTGGTCCCTCTGGTCTCTGGTCTCTGGTGTCTCTGGTGTCTCTGGTCCCTCTGGTCCCTCTGGTCTCTGGTCTCTGGTCCCTCTGGTCTCTGGTCTCTGGTGTCTCTGGTCCCTCTGGTCTCTGGTCTCTGGTGTCTCTGGTGTCTCTGGTCCCTCTGGTCCCTCTGGTCTCTGGTCTCTGGTCTCTGGTGTCTCTGGTCCCTCTGGTCTCTGGTCTCTGGTCCCTCTGGTCTCTGGTCTCTGGTCCCTCTGGTCCCTCTGGTCTCTGGTCTCTGGTGTCTCTGGTCCCTCTGGTCTCTGGTCTCTGGTGTCTCTGGTCCCTCTGGTCCCTCTGGTCTCTGGTCTCTGGTGTCTCTGGTCCCTCTGGTCCCTCTGGTCTCTGGTCTCTGGTCTCTGGTCCCTCTGGTCTCTGGTCTCTGGTGTCTCTGGTCCCTCTGGTCCCTCTGGTCTCTGGTCTCTGGTGTCTCTGGTCCCTCTGGTCCCTCTGGTCCCTGGTCTCTGGTCTCTGGTCCCTCTGATTTCAGCTGTTTTCTGGAAGGTCCTTTTACAGACTGTTTACAGGAGCTTTGCAGGGATTCATAGTCTTATTGAAAAATGTGCCAGAATTCATGATCATGTTTTATTGTTTGTGGCGTCTCTGAACTCCTAGTTTATGTGGGAATTGATGAATTGATGAATTGATGAATTGTTGGTTTCTCTGTATAATATTATAAAGTCTTGCTATAAAGACTTTAATGTGTTAAGTGCCATGAAATAACCTGTTGTGATTTGGCGCTTTATAAATAAAGTTGAATTGAATTGAACATGTGAACATCTTCCCGTCATGTCTCCTGTGATGCTGCAGCTCTGTCATCTCCAGATTTCACCTTTTTATTTTTCATTCTTAATTATTACATTACTTTAAATAAAAAGTGGTGTGGATCCCCGGGGCGTTCAGATATCCCAGGTTACGCTACCTGACATGATGAATTTATATGATATTTCATATCGATAAAGATCCATATCACTAGTTCAATAAATAAAAAGGTAGCTGCAGAGAGAATCAGTGACTCTGTGTCTGATGTCCGTCCCTGCTGCCTCCAGGTGGGACATGAGCCTCTCCCCCCCGCCGTGGGCTCCACTATGTTCGGCCGGAGGGTCTTGTACCTGCCGGGCTTCTTCTCTTACGGTGAGTGAAGTCCGACTGAACGAACGTCTGCCGGCGTCTCCGTACGCCTTCAGAGCAGCTGACAGGAAGTGAATGTGTTTTCAGCGCAGCACATCGTGGCGGTGGACGGGAACACGGGACTCTTCCGCGGCCTCTCCCCCCCGGATCGTGTCCAGCACCATCTCCACCGTGGTCCGGAGCAAAGTGAAACAGGTAGGCAGGGGGCGGGGCTTAGACAGGACCGCAGCACTGCAGCTTTTCCTCATCGTGTCGGTTTTCTTTCAGCAGGTGGAGCTTCTGTCCAAGAGAGACGAGCAGCAGACTTCCCTCAGGAAAGTGGTCCAAGAGGTGAGAGGTCTCATTCTGGTCACCATGGAAACAGTGAAACCCTGTTTTATTCAGAGCAGACAAACAAACGTGTGAATGTCAGAGTTTCACTTTTCTGCTTGTGAGCAGACAGTTTAGATTCAAATGTGCTGCAGATATTAAACTGTCGTTTCATGTCATTATTTATGTTGATTTACATTAAACGTGTGAAAACTTTTGTTCAATAACAAAAATAATTTAGCTGAAAAAATATGTTTATATTTCTAAAGGTTTGAAACAAAGTTTTGTTTTAGTGTGAAAGTACTTTGTCTTCCATCAGGACTGATTTAAAGAAGGTTATCTACGAGGAAGTGGACATTTTTATTTATTTATTTGTTTTTAAAAAACAAACAAATGTTTACCCGGTTGTTTATTATTTGTGTTATTTATTATGTTTATTATTATTAACTGCCCTCTCATTGTGTCAGACCTCACATGAGATGATCATTCAGTGCCTGTCCAGAGTAGCAACCCACCCTTTTCATGGTGAGTCCTCAGCCGATCTCATTATTATCACCATAGCAACCAGTTTGATATGTTTACTCCGTCCACCTGCTTCTGTTGCAGGTTTCTTCCTGTTAAAAGGAGGTTTTTCCTCCAGCTGTCACCACTGAGGGGAAATAGTTGTTTCTCTTTATAATACTTTAAAGTCTTGATCTCACTGTGTAAAGTCTGTTGATTCAGAACTATAAAAATACAACTAAAAGAAAATTAAACCTACAAAAGCAACCAACCAATTATTTTCATGGGGTTATGAAGTTATTTGTTCGATAAATATGTCGATGTCTTCATGATGTCAAACTATTGTGAAAAAAGACCTTTTGCATCTTTTAAAGTTGGAGAAACTAAATCACTGGTAAATGTTTTTAAATCTGTGAAATGATGGTCTGACCCTTTAAAACTCGTTCTGTCTGGATGGACTGTGATGTCATCAAAACCCGACGGTGTTCTGCTCATTGTTCTGGGTTTCTCTCTGCAGTGATGTCAGTGCGCTGTATGGCCCAGTTCGTTGGCAGAGAGGTCAAATACTGGTAAGACTTCATACAACATGACACACGCATGACCTCGGGACAAAATGACACACACATGACCTCAAGACAACATGACACACACATGACCTCAAGACAACATGACACACACATGACCTCAAGACAACATGACACACACATGACCTCAAGACAACATGACACACACATGACCTCAAGACAACATGACACACACATGACCTCAAGACAACATGACACACACATGACCTCAAGACAACATGACACAGGCATGCCTCGGGACAACATGACACGCATGACCTCGAGACAACATGACACACACATGACCTCGAGACAACATGACACACACATGACCTCAAGACAACATGACACACACATGACCTCAAGACAACATGACACAGGCATGCCTCGGGACAACATGACACGCATGACCTCGAGACAACATGACACACACATGACCTCAAGACAACATGACACAGGCATGCCTCGGGACAACATGACACGCATGACCTCGAGACAACATGACACACACATGACCTCGAGACAACATGACACACACATGACCTCAAGACAACATGACACAGGCATGCCTCGAGACAACATGACACGCATGACCTCGGGACAAAATGACACACGCATGACCTCGGGACAACATGACACACACATGACCTCAAGACAACATGACACGCATGACCTCGGGACAAAATGACACACGCATGACCTCAAGACAACATGACACGCATGACCTCGGGACAAAATGACACACGCATGACCTCGGGACAACATGACACACGCATGACCACGAGACAACATGACACACACATGACCTCAAGACAACATGACACACACATGACCTCGAGACAACATGACACACACATGACCTCAAGACAACATGACACAGGCATGCCTCGGGACAACATGACACGCATGACCTCGGGACAAAATGACACACGCATGACCTCGGGACAAAATGACACACGCATGACCTCGGGACAACATGACACACACATGACCTCAAGACAACATGACACGCATGACCTCAGGACAAAATGACACACACATGACCTCAAGACAACATGACACGCATGACCTCGGGACAAAATGACACACGCATGACCTCGGGACAACATGACACACGCATGACCACGAGACAACATGACACACACATGACCTCAAGACAACATGACACACACATGACCTCGAGACAACATGACACACACATGACCTCGAGACAACATGACACACACATGACCTCGAGACAACATGACACACACATGACCTCAAGACAACATGACACAGGCATGCCTCGGGACAACATGACACGCATGACCTCGAGACAACATGACACACACATGACCTCGAGACAACATGACACACACATGACCTCAAGACAACATGACACAGGCATGCCTCGAGACAACATGACACGCATGACCTCGGGACAAAATGACACACGCATGACCTCGGGACAACATGACACACACATGACCTCAAGACAACATGACACGCATGACCTCGGGACAAAATGACACACGCATGACCTCGGGACAACATGACACACACATGACCTCAAGACAACATGACACGCATGACCTCGGGACAAAATGACACACGCATGACCTCGGGACAACATGACACACACATGACCTCAAGACAACATGACACGCATGACCTCGGGACAAAATGACACACGCATGACCTCAAGACAACATGACACGCATGACCTCAAGACAACATGACACGCATGACCTCGGGACAAAATGACACACGCATGACCTCGGGACAACATGACACACACATGACCTCAAGACAACATGACACGCATGACCTCGGGACAACATGACACGCATGACCTCGGGACAAAATGACACACGCATGACCTCGGGACAACATGACACACGCATGACCTCGGGACAACATGACACACGCATGACCTCGGGACAAAATGACACACACATGACCTCAAGACAACATGACACAGGCATGCCTTGGGACAACATGACACACGCATGACCTCGGGACAACATGACACACGCATGACCACGAGACAACATGACACACGCATGACCTCGGGACAAAATGACACACGCATGACCTCGGGACAACATGACACACGCTATGACCACGAGACAACATGACACAGGCATGCCTCGAGACAACATGACACACGCATGACCTTGAGACAACATGACACATGCATGACCTCGAGACAACATGACACACGCATGACCTTGAGACAACATGACACATGCATGACCTCGCGAAAACATGACACACGCATAACCTTGGGACAATATGACACACATGACCTTTGGGACAACATGACACACGCATGACCTCGTGACAACATGACACACGTCAAATGTCACCACGACATGGAATATTCAGGACTAAATATTTATAAATAATGAGGGAAAATATCTTGAAAATCTAGTATTTACAATCTGATATCATTATTATAAAGAGCACTGAAGTACTTGACAGCTTTGAAATGTGGATGACAGAGGTCTGTGTGTGTGTGTGTGTGTCTGTGTGTGTGTGTGTGTGTGTGTGTGTGTCTGTGTGTGTGTGTGTGTCTGTGTGTGTGTCTGTGTCTGTGTGTGTGTCTGTGTGTGTGTGTGTGTGTGTGTGTGTCTGTGTGTGTGTGTGTGTCTGTGTCTGTGTGTGTGTCTGTGTGTGTGTGTGTGTGTGTGTGTGTGTGTGTCTGTGTGTGTGTCTTTCTGTGTGTGTGTGTGTGTGTGTGTGTGTCTGTGTCTGTGTGTGTGTCTGTGTGTGTGTGTGTGTGTGTGTGTGTGTGTGTGTCTGTGTGTCTGTGTGTGTGTCTGTGTGTGTGTGTCTGTCTGTGTGTGTGTGTCTGTGTGTGTGTGTGTGTGTGTGTGTGTGTGTGCACGTTATCAGTGTGTGTCTGTGTGTGTGTGTGTGTGTGTGTGTGTGTGTGTGTGTGTGTGTGCACGTTATCAGTGTGTGTGTGTGTGTGTGTGTGTGTGTGCGTGCGTGCGTGCATGCATGTTAACAGAGTGTGTGTGTGTGTGTGTGTGTGTGTGTGTGTGTGTGTGTGTGTGTGTGTGCGCGTGCGTGCATGCATGTTAACAGAGTGTGTGTGTGTGTATGTGTGTACATGTTAACAGAGTGTGTGTGTGTGTGTACATGTTAACAGAGTGTGTGTATGTGTGTACAAGTTAACAGTGTGTGTGTGTGTACATGTTAACAGAGTGTGTGTGTGTGTACAAGTTAACAGAGTGTGTGTGTGTGTGTACATGTTAACAGAGTGTGTGTGTGTGTACAAGTTAACAGAGTGTGTGTGTGTGTGTGTACATGTTAACAGAGTGTGTGTGTGTGTGTGCACAAGTTAACAGAGTGTGTGTGTGTGCACAAGTTAACAGAGTGTGTGTGTGTGTACATGTTAACAGTGTGTGTGTGTGTGTGTGTGTGTGTGTTTGCAGCGGCATGTTCAGCTGTATGATGAAGATCTTTAAGGAGGAAGGAGTCGCTGGATTCTACGTGTGAGTTCTGATTCCTCTCATCCATCCTGCATGTTAACCTCCATGTTTTCTTCCTGCAGCAGTCTGACATGTGTGTGTTTGTGTGCGTGCGCGTGTGTGTGTGTGTTTTCAGAGGTCTGGTACCACATGTTCTGGGTGAGGTCCTCTTCCTGTGGTGCTGTAACCTGCTGGCTCACCTGATCAACACCTACGCTGTAGATGAAAGTGTAAGTCGCCTGTTTGTGAGAACAAATAGTTCAACTTGTGTTTCCAATGGTTTGTTTTTAGGTGTGAGGGTGGATCAGTAGTTCAGAGACTGCTCCTGTTGCACGTGAACGATGTACGGTACCGCGACGTGCACGAAGCAGCAGGAAGATGTAACCTTGATGAGTAAGTGTCGAATGTTTCAGCACCTGAGTTCCAGGTGTTGTAGTGATCGCTGGTCCAGCTGGGTTTTCTTTGTGTCACCGTGAATTCAGCCCCCAGAGTCAGACTGTCAACACCGAGTTCTACTGGGACCTTGAGGCGTCTGAGGGAAGACATTCTCTGTGACCCACCTGAACTGTGTCGTCATGGCAACAGGCTTCTCCAACAGGACAACACGCCGCTCACAGCGTGTTGAAAGCGGGCGAGTTTTCTCACCCTCAACAACACGATGAAAACATGGTAGACGCACTCAGACCAGTGACGATGAAAACATGTAACTCAGCGGCTGATTGTGACGTCGAACACCTGTTCATTCTGGTTCCACCATCTTCCTGCTGCGTGAACGTCATGAGTCTGATCCACCCTCCAAAACAGTCTCCGGATGGTCTTCACCACAACCTTCATGGATCCTGGGAACTCATCACAAATATGATTAATCACCCTCTAATCACAGCACATCTGACTTCTGTTTCAATCACTCTTTAGTCACCAGCAGTGAAATTCAACACTTTAATTCAGTAATTTCACAATAAAAGCCTTCCAGTATCTCAATCAGCACATTTCTTTCTGCTCCTGGGAGGCTTTTATTTTGAAACATCTGCAGGAAGAGATGAATTCCTGCAGGTAACTGTGAGTGAGTGAGTGAGTGAGTGAGTGAGTGAGTGAGTGAGTGAGTGTGTGTGAGTGTGTGTGTGTGTGTGTGTGTGTGTGTGTGTGTGTGTGTGTGTGTGTGTGTGGGACTCACCTCTCCACCTGTGTGTGTTTCAGTTCAGTCAGGCGTCAGCAGTAAGAAGTTACACCAAGTTTGTGATGGGAGTAAGTTTGCCTGCAGTTTGAAGTCTGGTGTGTGTCGGTGTGTGTTGGTGTTTGTTGGTGTGTGTTGGTGTGTGTTGGTGTGTGTTAGTGTTCAGACTGATGCAGTGTGTGTTAGTGTGTGTTGGTGTGTGTTAGTGTTCAGACTGATGCAGTGTGTGTTGGTGTGTGTTAGTGTTCAGACTGATGCAGTGTGTGTTGGTGTGTGTTGGTGTGTGTTGGTATGTGTTGGTATGTTAGTGTGTGTTGGTGTGTTGGTATGTGTTGGTATGTTAGTGTGTGTTGGTGTGTTGGTATGTGTTGGTATGTTAGTGTGTGTTGGTGTGTGTTAGTGTGTGTTGGTATGTGTTGGTATGTGTTGGTATGTTAGTGTGTGTTGTTGTGTGTTAGTGTGTGTTGGTATGTGTTGGTATGTTGGTGTGTGTTGGTGTGTGTTGGTGTGTGTTAGTGTGTGTTGGTATGTTAGTGTGTGTTGGTATGTGTTGGTGTGTGTTAGTGTGTGTTGGTATGTTAGTGTGTGTTGGTGTGTGTTGGTGTGTGTTAGTGTGTGTTGGTATGTGTTGGTATGTGTTGGTATGTTAGTGTGTGTTGGTGTGTGTTGGTGTGTGTTAGTGTGTGTTGGTATGTTAGTGTGTGTTGGTGTGTGTTAGTGTGTGTTGGTATGTGTTGGTGTGTGTTGGTGTGTGTTAGTGTGTGTTGGTATGTGTTGGTATGTTAGTGTGTGTTGGTGTGTTGGTGTGTGTTAGTGTGTGTTGGTATGTTAGTGTGTGTTGGTGTGTTGGTGTGTGTTAGTGTGTGTTGGTGTGTGTTGGTGTGTGTTGGTATGTTAGTGTGTGTTGGTATGTTAGTGTGTGTTGGTGTGTGTTGGTGTGTGTTGGTATGTTAGTGTGTGTTGGTGTGTGTTGGTGTGTGTTAGTGTGTGTGGGTATGTGTTGGTATGTGTTGGTATGTTAGTGTGTGTTGGTGTGTGTTGGTATGTTAGTGTGTGTTGGTATGTGTTAGTGTGTGTTGGTATGTGTTGGTATGTTAGTGTGTGTTGGTGTGTGTTGGTATGTGTTGGTATGTTAGTGTGTGTTAGTGTTTGTTGGTGTGTGTTGGTATGTGTTGGTATGTTAGTGTGTGTTGGTGTGTGTTGGTATGTGTTGGTATGTTAGTGTGTGTTGGTGTGTGTTGGTATGTGTTGGTATGTTAGTGTGTGTTGGTATGTGTTGGTATGTTAGTGTGTATTGGTGTGTGTTGGTATGTGTTGGTATGTTAGTGTGTGTTGGTGTGTGTTGGTATGTTAGTGTGTGTTGGTGTGTGTTGGTGTGTGTTGGTGTGTGTTAGTGTGTGTTGGTATGTGTTGGTATGTTAGTGTGTGTTGGTATGTGTTGGTATGTGTTGGTATGTTAGTGTGTGTTGGTGTGTGTTGGTATGTGTTGGCGTGTGTTAGTGTGTGTTGGTATGTTAGTGTGTGTTGGTGTGTGTTGGTGTGTGTTGGTGTGTGTTGGTATGTGTTGGTATGTGTTGGTATGTTAGTGTGTGTTGGTGTGTGTTGGTATGTGTTGGTGTGTGTTAGTGTGTGTTGGTATGTGTTGGCGTGTGTTAGTGTGTGTTGGTATGTTAGTGTGTGTTGGTGTGTGTTGGTGTGTGTTGGTGTGTGTTGGTATGTGTTGGTATGTGTTGGTATGTTAGTGTGTGTTAGTGTGTGTTGGTGTGTGTTGGTATGTGTTGGTGTGTGTTGGTGTGTGTTGGTATGTGTTGGTATGTTAGTGTGTGTTGGTGTGTGTTGGTATGTGTTGGTGTGTGTTAGTGTGTGTTGGTATGTTAGTGTGTGTTGGTGTGTGTTGGTGTGTGTTGGTATGTGTTGGTATGTGTTGGTATGTTAGTGTGTGTTGGTGTGTGTTGGTGTGTGTTGGTATGTGTTGGTGTGTGTTGGTGTGTGTTGGTGTGTGTTGGTGTGTGTTGGTATGTGTTGGTATGTTAGTGTGTGTTGGTGTGTGTTGGTGTGTGTTGGTATGTGTTGGTATGTGTTGGTATGTTAGTGTGTGTTGGTGTGTGTTGGTGTGTGTTGGTGTGTGTTGGTATGTGTTGGTATGTGTTGGTATGTTAGTGTGTGTTGGTATGTGTTGGTATGTTAGTGTGTGT
Organism: Embiotoca jacksoni; assembly: GCF_022577435.1. Classification (NCBI taxonomy): domain Eukaryota; kingdom Metazoa; phylum Chordata; class Actinopteri; family Embiotocidae; genus Embiotoca; species Embiotoca jacksoni. The sequence continues at coordinate 210,441 of NW_027185437.1, forward strand.
TGGTGTGTGTTGGTATGTGTTGGTGTGTGTTAGTGTGTGTTGGTATGTGTTGGTATGTGTTGGTATGTTAGTGTGTGTTGGTGTGTGTTGGTATGTGTTGGTATGTGTTGGTATGTTAGTGTGTGTTGGTATGTGTTGGTATGTTAGTGTGTGTTGGTATGTGTTGGTGTGTGTTAGTGTGTTGGTGTGTTAGTGTGTGTTGGTGTGTGTTGGTGTGTGTTGGTGTGTGTTGGTATGTGTTGGTGTGTGTTGGTGTGTTAGTGTGTGTTGGTGTGTGTTGGTGTGTGTTGGTGTGTGTTGGTATGTGTTGGTATCTTAGTGTGTGTTGGTGTGTGTTGGTGTGTGTTGGTATGTTAGTGTGTGTTGGTGTGTGTTGGTGTGTGTTGGTATGTGTTGGTGTGTGTTAGTGTGTGTTGGTGTGTTAGTGTGTGTTGGTGTGTGTTGGTGTGTGTTGGTATGTGTTGGTATGTTAGTGTGTGTTGGTGTGTGTTGGTATGTGTTGGTGTGTGTTAGTGTGTGTTGGTGTGTGTTGGTATGTGTTGGTGTGTGTTGGTATGTGTTGGTGTGTGTTAGTGTGTGTTGGTGTGTGTTGGTGTGTGTTGGTGTGTGTTAGTGTGTGTTGGTGTGTGTTGGTGTGTGTTGGTATGTGTTGGTATGTTAGTGTGTGTTGGTGTGTGTTGGTGTGTGTTGGTGTGTGTTGGTATGTGTTGGTGTGTGTTAGTGTGTGTTGGTGTGTGTTGGTGTGTGTTGGTATGTGTTGGTATGTTAGTGTGTGTTGGTGTGTGTTGGTATGTGTTGGTATGTGTTGGTATGTTAGTGTGTGTTGGTATGTGTTGGTGTGTGCTGGTATGTGTTGGTATGTTAGTGTGTGTTGGTGTGTGTTGGTATGTGTTGGTGTGTGTTAGTGTGTGTTGGTGTGTTAGTGTGTGTTGGTGTGTGTTGGTGTGTGTTGGTGTGTGTTGGTATGTGTTGGTGTGTGTTAGTGTGTGTTGGTGTGTGTTGGTGTGTGTTGGTGTGTGTTGGTATGTGTTGGTATGTTAGTGTGTGTTGGTGTGTGTTGGTGTGTGTTGGTATGTGTTGGTATGTGTTGGTGTGTGTTGGTGTGTGTTGGTATGTTAGTGTGTGTTGGTGTGTGTTGGTGTGTGTTGGTATGTGTTGGTATGTTAGTGTGTGTTGGTATGTGTTGGTATGTTAGTGTGTGTTGGTGTGTGTTGGTATGTTAGTGTGTGTTGGTGTGTGTTGGTGTTCAGACTGATGCAGTGTGTGTTGGTATGTGTTGGTGTGTGTTAGTGTGTGTTGGTGTGTGTTGGTATGTTAGTGTGTGTTGGTATGTTAGTGTGTGTTGGTGTGTGTTGGTGTGTGTTGGTATGTGTTGGTATGTGTTGGTATGTGTTGGTGTGTGTTGGTGTGTGTTGGTATGTTAGTGTGTGTTGGTGTGTGTTGGTGTGTTGGTGTGTGTTGGTGTGTGTTGGTGTGTGTTGGTGTGTGTTGGTATGTTAGTGTGTGTTGGTGTGTGTTGGTATGTTAGTGTGTGTTGGTGTGTGTTGGTATGTGTTGGTGTGTGTTAGTGTGTGTTGGTGTGTTAGTGTGTGTTGGTGTGTGTTGGTGTGTGTTGGTGTGTGTTGGTATGTGTTGGTGTGTGTTAGTGTGTGTTGGTGTGTGTTGGTGTGTGTTGGTGTGTGTTGGTATGTGTTGGTATGTTAGTGTGTGTTGGTGTGTGTTGGTGTGTGTTGGTATGTGTTGGTATGTGTTGGTGTGTGTTGGTGTGTGTTGGTATGTTAGTGTGTGTTGGTGTGTGTTGGTGTGTTGGTGTGTGTTGGTGTGTGTTGGTGTGTGTTGGTGTGTGTTGGTATGTTAGTGTGTGTTGGTGTGTGTTGGTATGTTAGTGTGTGTTGGTGTGTGTTGGTATGTGTTGGTGTGTGTTAGTGTGTGTTGGTGTGTTAGTGTGTGTTGGTGTGTGTTGGTGTGTGTTGGTGTGTGTTGGTATGTGTTGGTGTGTGTTAGTGTGTGTTGGTGTGTGTTGGTGTGTGTTGGTGTGTGTTGGTATGTGTTGGTATGTTAGTGTGTGTTGGTGTGTGTTGGTGTGTGTTGGTATGTGTTGGTATGTGTTGGTGTGTGTTGGTGTGTGTTGGTATGTTAGTGTGTGTTGGTGTGTGTTGGTGTGTGTTGGTATGTGTTGGTATGTTAGTGTGTGTTGGTATGTGTTGGTATGTTAGTGTGTGTTGGTGTGTGTTGGTATGTTAGTGTGTGTTGGTGTGTGTTGGTGTTCAGACTGATGCAGTGTGTGTTGGTATGTGTTGGTGTGTGTTAGTGTGTGTTGGTGTGTGTTGGTATGTTAGTGTGTGTTGGTATGTTAGTGTGTGTTGGTGTGTGTTGGTGTGTGTTGGTATGTGTTGGTATGTGTTGGTATGTGTTGGTGTGTGTTGGTGTGTGTTGGTATGTTAGTGTGTGTTGGTGTGTGTTGGTGTGTTGGTGTGTGTTGGTGTGTGTTGGTGTGTGTTGGTATGTTAGTGTGTGTTGGTGTGTGTTGGTGTTCAGACTGATGCAGTGTGTGTTTCCTCAGATTGCAGTCAGCGTCCTCACATATCCGTTCATGCTGGTGGCTGATCTCATGGCTGTCAACAACTGTGGGTGAGTCTTTTAAACAAACCTCAACATTTTCCTGCTTAAATGTGTGCTTCAACATTCAGAGACCTGAGGGATGATTCTGCTGCGCTTCACTCTGATGGATGTTTGTAGGCTGATTTGTGATCCCAATCATCAACACACATTCAAGCAAACTCTGCAATATTTGCGGGAGCTTCAAATTTAAAAAAATGTCCAAGATTTTTCCGCAAAAATCATCGTCATCAGAATCTGTGCTGAAAGTATTGACGACATAAAGTAAATCTTTTTAGACAAAACTGACTTTATTAACAACAATAACTCCTCATTTACAACCAGAAAGGTTCTGAATAAAACTCTGTTCATCGGAGGAAACCGGAACAAGAGGAGAAACGGGGAAAAATGTGTTCTTCACATTAAAATGATGTGATTAAATGTTTGTGATCAAAGGAAGTGATTTTTGAGAAAATCTGCCGCAAAATCAAACATTTTGAATAATTATTTGAATAATTATCAGCCTACAAAGCTTATTTGTACCTGAAGTTTATGTCTAGAGGAGTTCTGCAGGTTTTAAACCAGCGTTTACAGCATCCTGTCAGGAAATCGAATTATAGAAAATACATTTGCTAAGATTTCTTTGTATTTGTAAAATCCCATGGTGATGCTGCAGTGTGATTGGTCGTTCTGTGTTGTCAGTCTGGCTGCAGGTCTTCCTCCTCGCTCGCCCATCTTCCAGTCCTGGCTGCACTGCTGGAATCACCTGAGCCACCAGGTAACAGCGTGTCACTGTTCAGTCTGAAGACACCTCTGAGCTCCTCATCATACAGTTCATATGGTCATTAATATCTGTTCCATCAGTTTCAGCACTGAGGGGAGGCTTTAATAACTTTAGGTTACAGAGGTAACCTCGCTTCTCTGATAACATGAGTGAGATACCTCACTAAGATGTAGCCCCGCCTCCTGTTCTCTGATGATGATGTGTATTGACTCCTCCCTCCAGGGTCACCTCTTCAGAGGATCCAGCTTCTTTTTCCGCCGGGTGCCTGTGACATCACTACCTCCCATCGAGGACTGACTTCTTCATCCTCATCATCATCATCATCGTCATCCTCCTTGAATGTTCTTCCTGCTCAGAAACATTTTCCAAAGGACCCCACCACCCCCCCACCAGCTGCTGCTATGTTTATCCTCACATAGAGATGTAGCAGCAGCTCATGGAGTGCCAAAGGAGACCCGGTTCCTCTCAGACCTGGTTCCTTTAATACCCGGTTCCTCTCAGACCTGGTTCCTTTAATACCCAGTTCCTTTAATACCTGGTTCCTCTCAGACCTGGTTCCTTTAATACCTGGTTCCTCTCAGACCTGGTTCCTTTAATACCTGGTTCTTGTCAGACCTGGTTCATTTAATACCTGGTTCCCCTCAGACCTGGTTCCTTTAATACCTGGTTCCCCTCAGACCTGGTTCCTTTAATACCCGGTTCATCTCAGACCTGGTTCCTTTAATATCTGGTTCTTCTCAGACCTGGCTCCTTTAATATCCGGTTCCTCTCAGACCTGGTTCCTTTAATACCTGGTAACTCTCACACCTGGTTCCCCTTTGGACCTAGTTCCTGTCAGACTTGGATCCTCTCAGACCTGGTTCCTCTCAGACCTGGTTCCCCTTTGGACCTAGTTCCTGTCAGACTTAGTTCCTGTAAAACCTGGTTCCTCTCAGAACTGGTTCCCCTTTGGACCTGGTTCCTGTCAGACATGGTTCCCATCAGACCTGGTTCCTCTCAGACCTGGTTCCCCTTTGGACCTGGTTCCTGTCAGACTTGGTTCCCATCAGACCTAGTTCCTCTCAGACTTGGTTCCTGTAATACCTGGTTCCCATCAGACCTGGTTCCTCTCAGAACTGGTTCCCCTCAGCTCTGGTTGGTTCCTGTTAGACCTGGGTACTGTCAGACCTGGTTCCCCTTTAGACCTGGTTCCCGTCAGACCTGGTTCATCTCAGATCTGGTTCCTATTAAACCTAGTTCAGACCTGGTTCCTGTCAGACCTGGTTCCTATTTGACCTGGTTCCTATTTAGACCGGGTTCCTATTTAGACCTGGTTCCTGTCAGACCTGGTTCCAATTTAGACCTGGTTTCTCTCAGACCTGGTTCCTCTCAGGCCTGGTTTCTATTTAAGCCTGGTTCCTATTTAGACCTGGTTCTAGACCTGGTGACCAGACATCATGGTCATTGTTGAATAATGGTCTCTAACCGAGTTCATCACGATGAATTAAAACATCTCTTCACCTGAATGTCATTGATGATGTAATCGGAGGAATCAGCTGTTACATGTGATTCTCTGTGATTTTGTCTTAATGAAGAAATATTATATTAATACCTGAGTCCATTTAAAACCGAGTCCATTTAAACCTGAGCTGATCTGTTATCATGAACCTAACGAACACAACAAACACCGGATTTAACAAATTATTAAGGAAACAAAAATGAAATATAATTGATACCTGACCCTCCTGTCAGAGCCTCCTCCTCCTCTCATCCTCCTCTCGTCTTCCTCTCGTCCTCCTCTCCTCCTCCTCTCGTCTTCCTCTCTTCCTCCTCTCCTCCTCTCGTCTTCCTCTCCTCCTCCTCTCCGCCTCCTCTCTGCCTCCTCTCGTTCTCTTCTCGTCCTCCTCTACTCCTCCTCTCGTTCTCTTCTCGTCGTCCTCTACTCCTCCTCTCGTCTTCCTCTCGTCTTCCTCTTGTCCTCCTCTCGTCTTCCTCTCCTCCTCCTCTCGTCTTCCTCCCCTCCCCTCCGCCTCCTCTCGTCTTCCTCTCCTCCTCCTCTCGTCTTCCTCTCCTCCTCTCCGCCTCCTCTCGTCCTCCTCTACTCCTCCTCTCGTCATCCTCTCATCCTCCTCTCCTCCTCCTCTCGTCCTCCTCTCCTCCTCACGTCCTCCTCACGTCCTCCTCTCCTCCTCCTCTCCTCCTCCTCTCGTCTTCTTCTCCTCCTCTCATCCTCCTCTCATCCTCCTCTCGTCATCCTCTCCTCCTCCTCTCGTTTTCCTCTCCTCCTCCTCCTCTCGTCCTCCTTGGATGATGTCATTATTGTCTGGATGATGTCATTATTGTCTGAATGATGTCATTGTCTGGATGATGTCATTATTGTCTAGATGATGTCATTATTGTCTGAATGATGTCATTGTCTGGATGATGTCATTATTGTCTGGATGATGTCATTACTGTCTGAATGATGTCATTGTCTGGATGATGTCATTACTGTCTGAATGATGTCATTATTGTCTGGATGATGTCATTATTGTCTGGATGATGTCATTATTGTCTGAATGATGTCATTGTTGTCTGGATGATGTCATTATTGTCTGGATGATGTCATTATTGTCTGAATGATGTCATTGTTGTCTGGATGATGTCATTGTTGTCTGGATGATGTCATTATTGTCTGAATGATGTCATTGTTGTCTGAATGATGTCATTATTGTCTGGATGATGTCATTATTGTCTGGATGATGTCATTATTATCTGGATGATGTCATTATTGTCTGGATGGTGATGATTAAACGGCATCATGATACTCTGATTTGCGCCAGAGGAAGAAGAACTTGTCAGGAGGTTCTGTGTTTACTTCATTCAGTTACTGATCATGTGATCCAGAATCTTTCAGGGGACCAATGGGAGACCAGATCGGATCTCATCATATTCGCATTGACATTATCTTCCCACCTTGTGCACTTATGGTTTTTATTTATCTTTGTCTGTATTGAAATGTTCCAAAACGGCATGTTTTATAAAAAAATAAATATTATTTCTACCCATCACTGAGACCTCTTTAATGTGGTTGCTTTATTCTCAAAGGATATGAGGAAGAGGGCATGCTGGGAAATGCTCGTTTGTTTGTTGATTGACGGGACCAATCAGAATTACGTTCCGCTGCAGTTAACACAACTCAAGAAAAAGTCTTGTGTAAAGAAATGTTTTTTTTATACTCTATCATGTTACTGATCTGTTGCCAGGTAACCTAATTAGTTGTGAGATAAAAAAAAATATATACAAATGCAACACTTGGTTTTACTTGTGTTTTCATTTTTTCGAAGTAAATAGTTTATTTCTCTCAAACTCTGTTAACAAATGAGTTGAGATCCATGTTGGCGCTGAGATGATCCTCCAGCTGAGTGAACATCAGGATCACCAGAATATTCTGTGATCTAGATTTGCACTTCCAGGTTTCACCACCAGATGGTGCTGAACTGATGGAGGACTGAAACGACAGATGACGCCAGCTTGTCCTGTGTGTAGTTGGTTTGAATCTCTGGGCTCATTTTTTTTTCTCTTTGAGTCGTTGATTTTCTTGAAGTTGAGTTTTGAGCTCTTTGAGGTTGTTTTACATCTCTTCAAAGATCATTTTGTCTTTTGTATTGAAACTGAGCTCTGAGACTTTCAAACAGGAATAATCATTTCATACAGCAGCTCAGCTCGTCGACTCCTGACGATGAAAAATGCACTAAACTGAATTTCTATAAGATAAAAGAAAAGTCTTTAAAAGATGTTTCAGCTGGTGAACACGACAGAAGCCCCGAAACAAGAACCAGTCCTTTCTGTGGATTAACTTTTGTGTTTTATATTTAAAAAAAACCTGCCATCAGTCTCCTGGTGGTGCCGGCTGCAGCTAAACTAACTCTGAAATTCAAATTCCCGTTACTGTCTGCAGAAATCACATCAACATGTGAAGCCACAGACGTCTTTCCCAATTTCAACAATTTCAGAACGTCCAACCAGCTGACCGTCACCAGAGCGGTTCCGGCCAACAGGTCGTCCAACGCGGTGGTCCAGAAGGCCAACAGGTGCACGGTCCTGCCACAGTGAGGCGCTGCAGCGTCCAGCTGCTCTCTGTGTCTTACTATAGATGTTTGAGATGTTTGTCCAGTTGCTGCTGAAGCAAATCATTATTGAAATAGAAATAGAAATTAAATTTTTACATTTTCATATTGGCTGATGAAGCTGAAACTAAACTTGAATATTAAATTAGAAAGGACATGTTACGCCCCCCCCCCCCTCCCTCCACCCTCCTGCCTCAGAGAGGCTCGTTAAGGTGATGAGGTGTCATTATAAACACCAGCCTGCTGTCACTGCCTCCATTCTTTGTATTCACCACTGATGCAGCTCATCTTCACGTCCTATGTTTCTTTTTTATAATCAGGTCTGTTTGTTTATTTAAAAAAACCTGAGCATTGACATTTAACCTGTCTGGTCTGTCCTCCTTTTAGTTCTCAGGTGTTACAGATCCTCAATCAAACAGACACATCTTTTTGTTGGAGTTTTTACAAGTTTTATACTATCAGATCCACCGCTGGCTCCTCCCCCAGCTCGTCCAAATATGGTCACTTCCTGCTCCAAACCGCTCCGAACTAACAAAGATGGTGTGTTTGACAGTTTTTGCCTTGTTTTTGTAGTTGCAGGCAGAGACGTCAAATTTCACACGGGTGAGTTGCATTTAGTTGCATTCCTGGTGTTTCTTCTGGTGAGTTAAACGTGTCTCAACTAACACGAGAAGGTGAAGTCACGTTACAAGTCGCAGCCTGCGTGTTGCACCCAGCGACTCTCATCATGACATCATCTCATCGTATCTATTGACACGTTCAAGGTGCCTCGAAGACACCGGTGATACGAGGAACTCACCGACAGTGATCTGGACGATGGGGAAGGCTGTTACCAGGGTAACGCTGCATCCTGCAGGAGGACACGAAACAGTTCAAATTCACTGCTGGTAAAAGTAGCTGCTGTTATTGTTTGCTTATTTCTGAGTCACTGACCTGCCGTGAACACGCCTGCACAAACAGCTGGCCTGGAAACGAGCTGCCGTCCTGACGCTTCACTGACCTGCAGTGAGACACTGAAGATCATTGAGGATTAAACACCTGTCAGGAGACGAAGTCTCACCGTCCAAGTCAACCTGTCTCAACTAAAAAGATGTGTTAAAGAAATGTGTTACAACGTTCAGGAAAGTGAATGTGAGCACAGATTTTCTTTTTTGACTCAATATCAGTGTTACAACAGTTCTAACAGTCCTGTCACCTCATCAGCTGATGCTCAGAGTAATCTATTACATGGATATGAATATTACATGAATCCATCCAGTGGAGGATGTGGGGATTATTAAAGTGGACAGATTGTAATCACTGTCTCCATCACTGGGGCAGGAGACTCATTTTAAATGGTGTATTCAGTACCAGGTGAGAGTTTGGACACACCCACTTATGAGGCTTTCTCTTTGTTTTGGCCACTCGTCGCCGAGCTCATGTTCAGTCAGACGTTTTGTTCTTGAAATATTTTAATACGCAAATGTTTCAATCCAGAAACACCGCCGCCTTCTCTGGACCGAGATCATTGAAGATGGACTGAGGTGAAGTGGACAACTGTCCTGAGGTCTGATGGATCACAATCTGAGATTCTGTTTGGAAATCATGGACGCTGCATCCTCCAGGTTAAAGAGGAGAGGGACCATCCAGCTTGTTATCAGTGCAGTTATTTGAACTTGAACTGCCGCACCATTAAAATGCATGTCTTATTTTGTATTTTAACTCTATTTGTTTAATTTTATAGATTTAATTTATTTTTCTATATTTTTAAATGTTCCTTTATATCTGTTTTTATGTGAAACATTGCATGTAATTATTTTGCTGTAAAACACTTTGAGCTGCATTTATTGTATGAATGGTGCTATACAAAAAAGTTTCTTATTATTATAATTATTATTTCTGACATGTCTGTTACTGCCTGGTTTATTCTGAACATCAATACCTCCAATAAAAACGTGATTGGAGATGATATATCCTTCTTTGTCATTAGAATACCTTAAAACCTGCAGAGACCTGCAGACTGACTAAAACAGGAACTTTTTGTACAACATCTCCTTTTTATTCCAGATAAACTGTCTGAGGACTGAAGTGTGTTTGCTGGACAACACTAA
>NW_027185437.1:222500-257500 GCF_022577435.1 Embiotoca jacksoni
CGGTTCTGAATGAGGCCTCAGATCTCGGACTCTCAGCAGGGTGTCATGAACTCCGGCTGACAGAATCAGATCTCAAGAGACTGCGTGTGAAGATTTCTGTACTCACATGAATTTCCTCTCGAGTTGTTGATTGGATCTTAATGTTTGAATGTTAAATCAATGTGAGTATTGATTTGTGTTTAAAATGAGAACAGCTGGACTGTGTCAATCAGGAGTCAGCAGGAAGTCAGCTGTTCGTCTCCAGCTGATTGCTTCAGTCCACCGGCTGCAGCAGATGAAGAGAATCATTAGTTTTATATTCTATGAACTGCATTCAGAAGAAAAAGCCTCTGAAACATTTATAAAGAACCAGATAAGAAAACAGGAAGTGATGTAAAATGAAACCACCGGAATCCTAAAAACTAATGATGTCGTGTATGAACGGCGCCCTCTTGTGGTTGAACTGCTGACGTTTCCAGAAAGGTCAGAGGTCATGGAGGTCCATGTTTGGTTGGATGTTCAGCTGATATCTTGTAGTTTTAGTCACGTAGAGTTTGTCTTCATAACTTAGATAATATTCTCCGTCTGAGGAAAATGTTTAAATTATTTTTTCTGTCTGTGTCTGTATTTTCTGTTAGCTTGATAAACTGTTAACAGTACTTTATGTACTGTTTTATACATATATGTTTTATTTATATATATATATGTATATATATATATATATGTATAACATAAATATAATATAAAACCATGTATATATAACACAATATAAGACCATATATATATATATATATATATAAATATATATATTGTAAGAGCCCAGTCTGATGCCGTGTTGTTTTTAAAGGAAGGATGTCGGGGGGGAAGCTGGAGGAGTGTCGGCAGCACGTCCGCTCACAGCTGGACAACGTGGTGAACTTCTGGCTCAAACACTCCCACGACAACGTCCACGGGTTTGTCTGTCACCATATCATCTGTAGCGCACCGCTGTAGAGCACTTCCTGTCTGGTCTCTGTGGTGAATGTCTACTTCCTGTTTCAGAGGCTTCTTCACCTGCATCGGGAGGGAGGGGCAGGTGTACGACGAGCTGAAGTACGTGTGGCTGCAGGGCCGACAGGTGCGTCTTAGGTGATCCGAAGCGGAGACTGAGCTGTGTCTGCAGACGCTGTGTGATGGTGGCGGTGTGTTTGGTTCCAGGTGTGGATGTACTGTCGTCTCTACAGAACCGTGGACCGGTTCCGCCGGCCCGAAATCCTCCAAGCAGCCACAGCTGGTGAGAAGCAAAGGAACGCTTCATTTTGCTGCTGGTTGAGTCCCATCCAGGTGTAAAGTTACAGTGAACTTACCTGACTGTTTAATATTTGTTTCATTACATCCACTTTACTGATGATTATTTATCAGAAATCAACATGAATATTTCCTGAAAGCACTGATATCTTAAAATTGACATTGAGGTGTATTTATTTAAAAATATCAGGATATTAGGTTTGGTCTGCTCTGCTCTACATCCGTGAAATAGAAATGTTTGTTTGTTATTTTCATCTGCTGTTGTTTGTTGTTTGTTATCATAGTAATTCTCTGGGTTTCATTTATATAAATAACTTCTGCTACACCACTACTAATGATGCCTCCTGCACATTTAATGTCACTTCATGTGTCATGTTATTTAAACTATGATCCACATTATCATAAATAAACTGGTCTGAGCTGTGATGATGTCATGGTGATGTCAGGATGATCTCATGGTGCTGTCATGGTGATGTCATGGTGATGTCAGGATGATGTCATGGTGCTGTCAGGATGATGTCATGGTGATGTTGGTATGATATCCAGATGATGTCAGGGTGATGTCATGATGATGTCAGGATGATGTCATGGTGATGTCAGGATGCTGTCAGGATGATGTCATGGTGATGTCATGGTGATGTCAGGGTGCTGTCAGGATGATGTCATGGTGATGTCATGGTGATGTCAGGATGATGTCATGGTGATGTCAGGATGCTGTCAGGATGATGTCATGGTGATGTCATGGTGATGTCAGGGTGCTGTCAGGATGATGTCATGGTGATGTCATGGTGATGTCAGGATGATGTCATGGTGATGTCAGGATGATGTCATGGTGATGTCATGGTGCTGTCATGATGATGCAGGTGTCAGATCCAGGAGAGTCTGTCTGCTTCTCTCTGACATGAAGCCTGAATATTCTGAGTCCTTTTCAGCTCGTTCACCAGACTGATGACTGGATGTCGGCCTGATTCGAAGGGTTTCACATGTTTGCATGTTCACGCTAGTTTTCTGGATGTAAACACAGCAACCAGGACAGGGAAGGAAACTGACATAAATAAAAACACATGGCATTATGGGTATTATCATCATCATCAGCATCATCACTGCTGATCTGAGGCTGAACATCTGTTTAACGGTGTGTCCTGCTGTGTCCTCTGTGGTCTCAGAGCTTTAATGAGTCGTGACGATGTTTGTTCTGTTCTTTCTGCTGATTGTCTCTGAGGGATATTCGAGTGTTCAGCATGTTGTTGTGTTCGGCAGAAACGCTGAGTCAGCAGAAAATCACCTTTCTGGAAACCTTTCACACCTTTTAAACCTTTCACACCCTTTTAAACCTTTCACACCATTTAAATCTTTCACACCTTTCACACCATTTAAACCTTTCACACCCTTTTAAACCTTTCACACCATTTAAATCTTTCACACCTTTCACACCATTTAAACCTTTCACACCATTTTACACCTTTTATACCTTTCACACCTTTTAAACCTTTCACACCTTTTAAACCTTTCACACCTTTTATACCTTTCACACCTTTTAAACCTTTCACACCTTTTAAACCTTTCACACCATTTAAACCTTTCACACCCTTTTAAACCTTTCACACCAATTAAACCTTTCACACCTTTTAAACCTTTCACACCTTTTAAACCTTTCACACCTTTTAGACCTTGTAAACCTTTCACACCCTTTTAAACCTTTCACACCTTTTAGACCTTTTAAACCTTTCACACCCTTTTAAACCTTTCACACCTTTTAAACCTTTCACACCTTTCACACTTTTTAAACCTTTCACACCCTTTTAAACCTTTCACACCTTTTAGACCTTTTAAACCTTTTAAACCTTTCACACCCTTTTAAACTTTTTAAACCTTTCACACCTTTCACACTTTTTAAACCTTTTAAACCTTTCACACATTTTAAACCTTTCACACCTTTTAAACTTTTCACACCCTTTTAAACCTTTCACACCTTTTAAACTTTTCACACCCTTTTAAACCTTTCACGCCATTTAAACTTTTCACACCTTTTAAACCTTTCACACCATTTAAACCTTTCACACATTTTAAACCTTTCACACATTTTAAACCTTTCACACCTTTTAGACCTTGTAAACCTTTCACACATTTTAAACCTTTCACACATTTTAAACCTTTCACACCTTTTAGACCTTTTAAACCTTTCACACCTTTTAGACCTTTCACACCCTTTTAAACCTTTCACACCTTTTAAACTTTTTAAACCTTTCACACCTTTTAAACCTTTCACACCATTTAAACCTTTCACACCTTTTACACCTTTTAAACCTTTCACACCTTTTAAACCTTTCACACCCTTTTAAACCTTTCACACCTTTTAAACCTTTCACACCTTTCACACATTTTAAACCTTTCACACCCTTTTAAACCTTTCACACCTTTTAGACCTTTTAAACCTTTCACACCTTTTAAACCTTTTAAACTTTTCACACCTTTTAAACCTTTCACACCATTTAAACCTTTCACACATTTTAAACCTTTCACACCCTTTTAAACCTTTCACACCTTTTAGACCTTTTAAACCTTTTAAACCTTTCACACCCTTTTAAACTTTTCACACCTTTTAAACCTTTCACACCATTTAAACCTTTCACACCCTTTTAAATCTTTCACACCTTTTAAACCTTTCACACCCTTTTAAACTTTTCACACCTTTTAAACCTTTCACACCATTTAAACCTTTCACACCTTTTAAACCTTTCACACCCTTTTAAATCTTTCACACCTTTTAAACCTTTCACACCCTTTTAAACTTTTCACACCTTTTAAACCTTTCACACCATTTAAACCTTTCACACCCTTTTAAACCTTTCACACCATTTAAATCTTTCACACCTTTCACACCATTTAAACCTTTCACACCCTTTTAAACCTTTCACACCATTTAAATCTTTCACACCTTTCACACCATTTAAACCTTTCACACCATTTTACACCTTTTATACCTTTCACACCTTTTAAACCTTTCACACCTTTTAAACCTTTCACACCTTTTATACCTTTCACACCTTTTAAACCTTTCACACCTTTTAAACCTTTCACACCATTTAAACCTTTCACACCCTTTTAAACCTTTCACACCAATTAAACCTTTCACACCTTTTAAACCTTTCACACCTTTTAAACCTTTCACACCTTTTAGACCTTGTAAACCTTTCACACCCTTTTAAACCTTTCACACCTTTTAGACCTTTTAAACCTTTCACACCCTTTTAAACCTTTCACACCTTTTAAACCTTTCACACCTTTCACACTTTTTAAACCTTTCACACCCTTTTAAACCTTTCACACCTTTTAGACCTTTTAAACCTTTTAAACCTTTCACACCCTTTTAAACTTTTTAAACCTTTCACACCTTTCACACTTTTTAAACCTTTTAAACCTTTCACACATTTTAAACCTTTCACACCTTTTAAACTTTTCACACCCTTTTAAACCTTTCACACCTTTTAAACTTTTCACACCCTTTTAAACCTTTCACGCCATTTAAACTTTTCACACCTTTTAAACCTTTCACACCATTTAAACCTTTCACACATTTTAAACCTTTCACACATTTTAAACCTTTCACACCTTTTAGACCTTGTAAACCTTTCACACATTTTAAACCTTTCACACATTTTAAACCTTTCACACCTTTTAGACCTTTTAAACCTTTCACACCTTTTAGACCTTTCACACCCTTTTAAACCTTTCACACCTTTTAAACTTTTTAAACCTTTCACACCTTTTAAACCTTTCACACCATTTAAACCTTTCACACCTTTTACACCTTTTAAACCTTTCACACCTTTTAAACCTTTCACACCCTTTTAAACCTTTCACACCTTTTAAACCTTTCACACCTTTCACACATTTTAAACCTTTCACACCCTTTTAAACCTTTCACACCTTTTAGACCTTTTAAACCTTTCACACCTTTTAAACCTTTTAAACTTTTCACACCTTTTAAACCTTTCACACCATTTAAACCTTTCACACATTTTAAACCTTTCACACCCTTTTAAACCTTTCACACCTTTTAGACCTTTTAAACCTTTTAAACCTTTCACACCCTTTTAAACTTTTCACACCTTTTAAACCTTTCACACCATTTAAACCTTTCACACCCTTTTAAATCTTTCACACCTTTTAAACCTTTCACACCCTTTTAAACTTTTCACACCTTTTAAACCTTTCACACCATTTAAACCTTTCACACCTTTTAAACCTTTCACACCCTTTTAAATCTTTCACACCTTTTAAACCTTTCACACCCTTTTAAACTTTTCACACCTTTTAAACCTTTCACACCATTTAAACCTTTCACACCTTTTAAACCTTTCACACCCTTTTAAACCTTTCACACCTTTTAGACCTTTTAAACATTTCACACCTTTTAAACCTTTTACACCCTTTTAAACTTTTAAACCTTTCACACCTTTTAAACCTTTTAAAACTTTTACACCTTTACACCTTTTACACCTTTTAAACCTTTTAAACCTTTTAAACCTTTCACACCTTTACACCTTTCACACATTTTACACCTTTTAAACCTTTCACACCCTTTTAAACTTTTCACACCTTTTAAACCTTTCACACCCTTTTCACACCTTTTAAACCTTTCACACCCTTTTAAACTTTTAAACCTTTCACACCTTTTAAACCTTTTAAACCTTTCACACCATTTAAACCTTTCACACCTTTTAAACTTTTTAAACCTTTCACACCTTTTAAACCTTTCACACCATTTAAACCTTTCACACCTTTTAGACCTTTTAGACCTTTTAAACCTTTCACACCTTTTAAACCTTTCACACCCTTTTAAACCTTTTAAACCTTTCACACCCTTTTAAATCTTTTAAACCTTTCACACCCTTTTAAACCTTTTAAACCTTTCACACCCTTTTTTAACCTTTCACACCATTTAAACCTTTCACACCCTTTTAAACCTTTTAAACCTTTCACACCTTTTAAACCTTTCCCACCTTTTAAACCTTTTAAACCTTTCACACCCTTTTAAATCTTTTAAACCTTTCACACCTTTTAAACCTTTCGCACCTTTTAAACCTTTTAAACCTTTCACACCGTTTTAAATCTTTTAAACCTTTCACACCTTTCACACCATTTAAACCTTTCACACCACTTAAACTTTTCACACCTTTCACACCTTTTAGACCTTGTAAACCTTTCACACCCTTTTAAATCTTTCACACCTTTTAGACCTTTTAAACCTTTCACACCATTTAAACCTTTCACACCACTTAAACCTTTCACACCTTTTAGACCTTGTAAACCTTTCACACCCTTTTAAACCTTTCACACCCTTTTAAACTGTTTAAACCTTTCACACCTTTCACACCTTTTAAACCTTTCACACCTTTTAGACCTTTTAAACCTTTCACACCCTTTTAAACCTTTCACACCTTTTAAACCTTTCACACCATTTAAACCTTTCACACCTTTTAGACCTTTTAAACCTTTCACACCTTTTAAACTTTTTAAACCTTTCACACCTTTTAAACCTTTCACACCCTTTTAAACCTTTCACACCTTTTAAACCTTTCACACATTTTAAACCTTTCACACCCTTTTAAACCTTTTAAACCTTTCACACCCTTTTAAACCTTTCACACCATTTAAACCTTTCACACTTTTTAAGCCTTTCACACCTTTTAAACCTTTCACACATTTTAAACCTTTCACACCCTTTTAAACCTTTTAAACCTTTCACACCCTTTTAAACCTTTCACACCATTTAAACCTTTCACACCTTTTAAACCTTTCACACCCTTTTAAACCTTTCACACCATTTAAACCTTTCACACTTTTTAAACCTTTCACACCATTTTAAACTTTTTAAACCTTTCACACCTTTTAAACCTTTCACACCCTTTTAAACCTTTCACACCTTTTAAACCTTTCACACATTTTAAACCTTTGACACCCTTTTAAACCTTTTAAACCTTTCACACCCTTTTAAACCTTTCACACCATTTAAACCTTTCACACTTTTTAAACCTTTCACACCCTTTTAAACCTTTCACACATTTTAAACCTTTCACACCCTTTTAAACCTTTCACACCCTTTTAAACCTTTCACACCATTTAAACCTTTCACACCTTGTAAACCTTTCACACCCTTTTAAACCTTTCACACCCTTTTAAACCTTTCACACCTTTTAAACCTTTCACACCTTTCACACTTTTTAAACCTTTCACACCCTTTTAAACCTTTCACACCATATAAACCTTTCACACATTTTAAACCTTTCACACCCTTTTAAACCTTTCACACCTTTTAGACCTTTTAAACCTTTTAAACCTTTCACACCCTTTTAAACTTTTTAAACCTTTCACACCTTTCACACTTTTTAAACCTTTTAAACCTTTCACAAATTTTAAACCTTTCACACCTTTTAAACTTTTCACACCCTTTTAAACCTTTCACACCTTTTAAACTTTTCACACCCTTTTAAACCTTTCACACCATTTAAACTTTTCACACCTTTTAAACCTTTCACACCATTTACACCTTTCACACTTTTTAAACCTTTCACACCCTTTTAAACCTTTCACACCATATAAACCTTTCACACATTTTAAACCTTTCACACCCTTTTAAACCTTTTAAACCTTTCACACCCTTTTAAACTTTTTAAACCTTTCACACCTTTCACACTTTTTAAACCTTTTAAACCTTTCACAAATTTTAAACCTTTCACACCTTTTAAACTTTTCACACCCTTTTAAACCTTTCACACCTTTTAAACTTTTCACACCCTTTTAAACCTTTCACACCATTTAAACTTTTCACACCTTTTAAACCTTTCACACCATTTAAACCTTTCACACATTTTAAACCTTTCACACCCTTTTAAACCTTTCACACCATTTAAACCTTTCACACCTTTTAAACTTTTTAAACCTTTTACACCTTTTAAACCTTTCACACCTTTTAAACCTTTCACACCTTTTAAACCTTTTAAACCTTTTAAACCTTTTAAACCTTTCACACCCTTTTAAACTTTTTAAACCTTTCACACATTTTAAACCTTTCACACCCTTTTAAACCTTTCACACCATTTAAACCTTTTACACCTTTTAAACTTTTTAAACCTTTCACACCTTTTAAACCTTTCACACCATTTAAACCTTTCACACCTTTTACACGTTTTAAACCTTTCACACCTTTTAAACCTTTCACACCCTTTTAAACCTTTCACACCTTTTAAACCTTTCACACCTTTCACACATTTTAAACCTTTCACACTCTTTTAAACCTTTCACACCTTTTAGACCGTTTAAACCTTTCACACCTTTTAAACCTTTCACACCATTTAAACCTTTCACACCACTTATACCTTTCACACCTTTCACACCTTTTAGACCTTTCAAACCTTTCACACCATTTAAACCTTTCACACCACTTAAACCTTTCACACCTTTCACACCTTTTAAACCTTTTAAACGTTTTACACCTTTCACACCTTTTAGACCTTTTAAACCTTTCACACCCTTTTAAACCTTTCACACCTTTTAAACCTTTCACACCATTTAAACCTTTCACACCTTTTAGACCTTTTAAACCTTTCACACCTTTTAAACTTTTTAAACCTTTCACACCTTTTAAACCTTTCACACCCTTTTAAACCTTTTAAACCTTTCACACCCTTTTAAACCTTTCACACCTTTTAAACCTTTCATACCTTTTAAACCTTTCACACCATTTAAACCTTTCACACCTTTTAGACCTTTTAAACCTTTCACACCTTTTAAACTTTTTAAACCTTTCACACCTTTTAAACCTTTCACACCCTTTTAAACCTTTTAAACCTTTCACACCCTTTTAAACCTTTCACACCTTTTAAACCTTTCACACCTTTTAGACCTTTTAAACCTTTCACACCCTTTTAAACCTTTCACACCTTTTAAACCTTTCACACCATTTAAACCTTTCACACCTTTTAGACCTTTTAAACCTTTCACACCTTTTAAACTTTTTAAACCTTTCACACCTTTTAAACCTTTCACACCCTTTTAAACCTTTTAAACATTTCACACCTTTTAAACCTTTTAAACCTTTCACACCATTTAAACCTTTCACACCACTTAAACCTTTCACACCTTTCACACCTTTTAGACCTTGTAAACCTTTCACACCCTTTTAAATCTTTCACACCTTTTAGACCTTTTAAACCTTTCACACTTTTTAAACCTTTCACACCCTTTTAAACCTTTCACACCTTTTAGACCTTTTAAACCTTTCACACCATTTAAACCTTTCACACCTTTTAGACCTTTTAAACCTTTCACACCTTTTAAACCTTTCACACCCTTTTAAACCTTTTAAACCTTTCACACCCTTTTAAACCTTTCACACCTTTTAAACTTTTTAAACCTTTCACACCTTTTAAACCTATTAAACCTTTCACACCCTTTTAAATCTTTTAAACCTTTCACACCTTTTAAACCTTTCACACCCTTTTAAATCTTTTAAACCTTTCACACCTTTTAAACCTTTCACACCCTTTTAAATCTTTTAAACCTTTCACACCTTTTAAACCTTTCACACCCTTTTACACCTTTACACCTTTTAAACCTTTTAAACCTTTTAAACCTTTTAAACCTTTCACACCTTTCACACATTTTACACCTTTTAAACCTTTCACACCCTTTTAAACTTTTCACACCTTTTAAACCTTTCACACCCTTTGCACACCTTTTAAACTTTTCACACCTTTTAAACCTTTTAAACCTTTCACACCTTTTAAACCTTTCACACCTTTTAAACTTTTTAAACCTTTCACACCATTTAAACCTTTCACACTTTTTAAACCTTTCACACCCTTTTAAACCTTTCACACCTTTTAGACCTTTTAAACCTTTCACACCATTTAAACCTTTGACACTTTTTAAACCTTTCACACCTTTTAAACTTTTCACACCTTTTAAACCTTTCACACCCTTTTAAACCTTTTAAACCTTTCACACCCTTTTAAACCTTTCACACCTTTTAAACCTTTCACACCTTTTAAACCTTTTAAACCTTTCACACCCTTTTAAATCTTTTAAACCTTTCACACCTTTTAAAACTTCTAAATCTTTCACACCCTTTTAAATCTTTTAAACCTTTCACACCTTTTAAACCTTTCACACCCTTTTAAATCTTTTAAACCTTTCACACCTTTTAAACCTTTCACACCTTTTAAACTTTTCACACCTTTTAAACCTTTCACACCCTTTTAAACCTTTTAAACCTTTCACACCCTTTTAAACCTTTCACACCTTTTAAACCTTTCACACCTTTTAAACCTTTTAAACCTTTCACACCTTTTAAACCTTTCACACCATTTAAACCTTTCACACCACTTATACCTTTCACACCTTTCACACCTTTTAGACCTTTCAAACCTTTCACACCATTTAAACCTTTCACACCACTTAAACCTTTCACACCTTTCACACCTTTTAAACCTTTTAAACGTTTTACACCTTTCACACCTTTTAGACCTTTTAAACCTTTCACACCCTTTTAAACCTTTCACACCTTTTAAACCTTTCACACCATTTAAACCTTTCACACCTTTTAGACCTTTTAAACCTTTCACACCTTTTAAACTTTTTAAACCTTTCACACCTTTTAAACCTTTCACACCCTTTTAAACCTTTTAAACCTTTCACACCCTTTTAAACCTTTCACACCTTTTAAACCTTTCATACCTTTTAAACCTTTCACACCATTTAAACCTTTCACACCTTTTAGACCTTTTAAACCTTTCACACCTTTTAAACTTTTTAAACCTTTCACACCTTTTAAACCTTTCACACCCTTTTAAACCTTTTAAACCTTTCACACCCTTTTAAACCTTTCACACCTTTTAAACCTTTCACACCTTTTAGACCTTTTAAACCTTTCACACCCTTTTAAACCTTTCACACCTTTTAAACCTTTCACACCATTTAAACCTTTCACACCTTTTAGACCTTTTAAACCTTTCACACCTTTTAAACTTTTTAAACCTTTCACACCTTTTAAACCTTTCACACCCTTTTAAACCTTTTAAACATTTCACACCTTTTAAACCTTTTAAACCTTTCACACCATTTAAACCTTTCACACCACTTAAACCTTTCACACCTTTCACACCTTTTAGACCTTGTAAACCTTTCACACCCTTTTAAATCTTTCACACCTTTTAGACCTTTTAAACCTTTCACACTTTTTAAACCTTTCACACCCTTTTAAACCTTTCACACCTTTTAGACCTTTTAAACCTTTCACACCATTTAAACCTTTCACACCTTTTAGACCTTTTAAACCTTTCACACCTTTTTAAACCTTTCACACCCTTTTAAACCTTTTAAACCTTTCACACCCTTTTAAACCTTTCACACCTTTTAAACTTTTTAAACCTTTCACACCTTTTAAACCTATTAAACCTTTCACACCCTTTTAAATCTTTTAAACCTTTCACACCTTTTAAACCTTTCACACCCTTTTAAATCTTTTAAACCTTTCACACCTTTTAAACCTTTCACACCCTTTTAAATCTTTTAAACCTTTCACACCTTTTAAACCTTTCACACCCTTTTACACCTTTACACCTTTTAAACCTTTTAAACCTTTTAAACCTTTTAAACCTTTCACACCTTTCACACATTTTACACCTTTTAAACCTTTCACACCCTTTTAAACTTTTCACACCTTTTAAACCTTTCACACCCTTTGCACACCTTTTAAACTTTTCACACCTTTTAAACCTTTTAAACCTTTCACACCTTTTAAACCTTTCACACCTTTTAAACTTTTTAAACCTTTCACACCATTTAAACCTTTCACACTTTTTAAACCTTTCACACCCTTTTAAACCTTTCACACCTTTTAGACCTTTTAAACCTTTCACACCATTTAAACCTTTGACACTTTTTAAACCTTTCACACCTTTTAAACTTTTCACACCTTTTAAACCTTTCACACCCTTTTAAACCTTTTAAACCTTTCACACCCTTTTAAACCTTTCACACCTTTTAAACCTTTCACACCTTTTAAACCTTTTAAACCTTTCACACCCTTTTAAATCTTTTAAACCTTTCACACCTTTTAAAACTTCTAAATCTTTCACACCCTTTTAAATCTTTTAAACCTTTCACACCTTTTAAACCTTTCACACCCTTTTAAATCTTTTAAACCTTTCACACCTTTTAAACCTTTCACACCTTTTAAACTTTTCACACCTTTTAAACCTTTCACACCCTTTTAAACCTTTTAAACCTTTCACACCCTTTTAAACCTTTCACACCTTTTAAACCTTTCACACCTTTTAAACCTTTTAAACCTTTCACACCCTTTTAAATCTTTTAAACCTTTCACACCTTTTAAAACTTCTAAATCTTTCACACCCTTTTAAATCTTTTAAACCTTTCACACCTTTTAAACCTTTCACACCCTTTTAAATCTTTTAAACCTTTCACACCTTTTAAACCTTTCACACCCTTTTACACCTTTTACACCTTTACACCTTTTAAACCTTTTAAACCTTTTAAACCTATTAAACCTTTCACACCTTTCACACATTTTACACCTTTTAAACCTTTCACACCCTTTTAAACTTTTCACACCTTTTAAACCTTTCACACCCTTTTACACCTTTTACACCTTTTACACCTTTTAAACCTTTTAAACCTTTCACACCCTTTTAAACTTTTTAAACCTTTCACACCTTTTAAACCTTTCACACCATTTAAACCTTTCACACCTTTTAAACTTTTTAAACCTTTCACACCTTTTAAACCTTTCACACCATTTAAACCTTTCACACCTTTTACACGTTTTAAACCTTTCACACATTTTAAACCTTTCACACCCTTTTAAACCTTTCACACCTTTTAAACCTTTCACACCTTTCACACATTTTAAACCTTTCACACCCTTTTAAACCTTTCACACCTTTTAGACCGTTTAAACCTTTCACACCTTTTAAACCTTTTAAACCTTTCACACCATTTAAACCTTTCACACCACTTATACCTTTCACACCTTTCATACCTTTTAGACCTTGTAAACCTTTCACACCATTTAAACCTTTCACACCTTTTAGACCTTTTAAACCTTTCACACCTTTTAAACTTTTTAAACCTTTCACACCTTTTAAACCTTTCACACCCTTTTAAACCTTTTAAACCTTTCACACCCTTTTAAACCTTTCACACCTTTTAAACCTTTCACACATTTTAAACCTTTCACACCCTTTTAAACCTTTCACACCCTTTTAAACCTTTCACACCATTTAAACCTTTCACACTTTTTAAACCTTTCACACCCTTTTAAACCTTTCACACCTTTTAGACCTTTTAAACCTTTCACACCATTTAAACCTTTCACACCTTTTAAACTTTTTAAACCTTTCACACCTTTTAAACCTTTCACACCCTTTTAAACCTTTTAAACCTTTCACACCCTTTTAAACATTTCACACCTTTTAAACCTTTCACACCTTTTAAACCTTTTAAACCTTTCACACCCTTTTAAATTTTTTAAACCTTTCACACCCTTTTACACCTTTACACCTTTTACACCTTTTAAACCTTTTAAACCTTTTAAACCTTTCACACCTTTCACACCTTTCACACATTTTACACCTTTTAAACCTTTCACACCCTTTTAAACTTTTCACACCTTTTAAACCTTTCACACCCTTTTCACACCTTTTAAACCTTTCACACCCTTTTAAACTTTTAAACCTTTCACACCTTTTAAACCTTTTAAACCTTTCACACCATTTAAACCTTTCACACCTTTTAAACTTTTTAAACCTTTCACACCTTTTAAACCTTTCACACCATTTAAACCTTTCACACCTTTTAGACCTTTTAAACCTTTCACACCTTTTAAACCTTTTAAACTTTTCACACCATTTAAACCTTTCACACCCTTTTCACACCTTTCAAACCTTTCACACCCTTTTAAACTTTTTAAACCTTTCACACCTTTTAAACCTTTTAAACCTTTCACACCATTTAAACCTTTCACACCTTTTAGACCTTTTAGACCTTTTAAACCTTTCACACCTTTTAAACCTTTCACACCCTTTTAAACCTGTTAAACCTTTCACACCCTTTTAAACCTTTCACACCCTTTTAAACCTTTCACACCTTTTAAACCTTTCACACCCTTTCAAATCTTTTAAACCTTTCACACCCTTTTAAACCTTTTAAACCTTTCACACCCTTTTTTAACCTTTCACACCATTTAAACCTTTCACACTTTTTAAACCTTTCACACCCTTTTAAACCTTTTAAACCTTTCACACCTTTTAAACCTTTCCCACCTTTTAAACCTTTCAAACCTTTCACACCCTTTTAAATCTTTTAAACCTTTCACACCTTTTAAACCTTTCGCACCTTTTAAACCTTTTAAACCTTTCACACCGTTTTAAATCTTTTAAACCTTTCACACCTTTCACACCATTTAAACCTTTCACACCACTTAAACTTTTCACACCTTTCACACCTTTTAGACCTTGTAAACCTTTCACACCCTTTTAAATCTTTCACACCTTTTAGACCTTTTAAACCTTTCACACCCTTTTAAACCTTTTAAACCTTTCACACATTTTAAACCTTTCACACCCTTTTAAACCTTTTAAACCTTTCACACCCTTTTAAACCTTTCACACCATTTAAACCTTTCACACCCTTTTAAACCTTTCACACCATTTAAACCTTTCACACCTTTTAGACCTTTTAAACCTTTCACACCATTTAAACCTTTCACACCCTTTTAAACCCTTCACACCCTTTTAAACCTTTCACACCCTTTTCACACCTTTTAAACCTTTCACACCCTTTTAAACTTTTTAAACCTTTCACACCTTTTAAACCTTTTAAACCTTTCACACCATTTAAACCTTTCACACCTTTTAGACCTTTTAAACCTTTCACACCCTTTTAAACCTGTTAAACCTTTCACACCCTTTTAAACCTTTCACACCTTTTAAACCTTTCACACCTTTTAAACCTTTCACACCCTTTTAAACCTTTTAAACCTTTCACACCCTTTTAAACCTTTTAAACTTGTCACACCCTTTTAAACCTTTCACACCCTTTTAAACCTTTCACACCTTTTAAACCTTTCACACCTTTTAAACCTTTCACACCCTTTTAAACCTTTTAAACCTTTCACACCCTTTTAAACCTTTTAAACTTGTCACACCCTTTTAAACCTTTCACACCCTTTTAAACCTTTTAAACCTTTCACACCCTTTTTTAACCTTTCACACCATTTAAACCTTTCACACTTTTTAAACCTTTCACACCCTTTTAAACCTTTTAAACCTTTCACACCTTTTAAACCTTTCCCACCTTTTAAACCTTTCAAACCTTTCACACCCTTTCAAATCTTTTAAACCTTTCACACCTTTTAAACCTTTCGCACCTTTTAAACCTTTTAAACCTTTCACACCGTTTTAAATCTTTTAAACCTTTCACACCTTTCACACCATTTAAACCTTTCACACCACTTAAACTTTTCACACCTTTCACACCTTTTAGACCTTGTAAACCTTTCACACCCTTTTAAATCTTTCACACCTTTTAGACCTTTTAAACCTTTCACACCCTTTTAAACCTTTTAAACCTTTCACACATTTTAAACCTTTCACACCCTTTTAAACCTTTTAAACCTTTCACACCCTTTTAAACCTTTCACACCATTTAAACCTTTCACACCCTTTTAAACCTTTCACACCATTTAAACCTTTCACACCTTTTAGACCTTTTAAACCTTTCACACCATTTAAACCTTTCACACCCTTTTAAACCTTTCACACCCTTTTAAACCTTTCACACCCTTTTCACACCTTTTAAACCTTTCACACCCTTTTAAACTTTTTAAACCTTTCACACCTTTTAAACCTTTTAAACCTTTCACACCATTTAAACCTTTCACACCTTTTAGACCTTTTAAACCTTTCACACCCTTTTAAACCTGTTAAACCTTTCACACCCTTTTAAACCTTTCACACCTTTTAAACCTTTCACACCTTTTAAACCTTTCACACCCTTTTAAACCTTTTAAACCTTTCACACCCTTTTAAACCTTTTAAACTTGTCACACCCTTTTAAACCTTTCACACCATTTAAACCTTTCACACTTTTTAAACCTTTCACACCCTTTTAAACCTTTCACACCTTTTAGACCTTTTAAACCTTTCACACTATTTAAACCTTTCACACCTTTTAGACCTTTTAAACCTTTCACACCTTTTAAACTTTTTAAACCTTTCACACCTTTTAAACCTTTCACACCCTTTTAAACCTTTCACACCCTTTTAAACCTTTCCCACCTTTTAAACCTTTTAAACCTTTCACACCCTTTTACACCTTTCACACCGTTTTATACCTTTTACACCTTTACACCTTTTACACCTTTTAAACCTTTTACACCTTTTAAACCTTTTAAACCTTTTAAACCTATACAGTGTTACAGTAGACGTTAGTGTTTGCTGCAGGTAAATAGTCGACTCAGTGTCGATGAGAAGAGTCTCAGTCTCAGTTTAAATTAGTCTGAGAGGAGCAGGGTAAAAAAAATCCTGCAGTGTTTAGAGTAATAGAGTAGCAGGACCCAAAGGGGGAGGAGTCTATTTAACACTAAAAAAATAATCGACTTCCTGTCAAGACTTGAAAAGGGTTTCAGTCCAACAGGAGGAACACACAGAGGAGCAGAGGTTATTTTAATGAGATTAAAACTTAAAACTGAGTTAAAACTGTAACTGTCCTCTTATGTCATTGTAATTTCCACAAATTAGAGTAATACATTTATTTTAATGGTTTCAAAGGAAACGTTTCAGTGGAAAATCTTTTTAATTTAAACCTCAACTTTTGTTTGGATCATCCCAACAACATATAAACGGCTGTAACAAACCAAAGCAGCCATGTTTTAATAATCCCTGTTCATACTGAAGGATCTAACCATGATCTAACGTCCTGTCCTGTCCTGTTCTGGTCTGTCCTGTCTGGTCTGGTCCTTCCTGGTCTGTCCTGTCCTGTCCTGTCCTGGTAGGAGGAGCGTTCCTGAGGAAGTTTGCTCGCGTGTCGAGCAGCAGTGGTCGGTGGAAATGTGCCTTCTGTCTGACCAGAGATGGTAAAGCAGTGAAAGTCCAGCGGAGCATCTTCAGTGAGTGTTTCTACGTCCTGGCGCTGGATGAACTGAGCCGGGTCACCGGGGACCAGGACATGCAGGTCGGAAATCTTCTCTTCAGAACTAGAACAAAAATGCTTCTACACCATTTTTACCACCTGGTTCATCTCGTGTCTTTGAAGTTGGAGTTTTACTAGTTTGTGTTGTTGTTAAACACTTAAAAACTTTCATTACTTTTCTAACATGTTTTAAAAAAGTGAACTACTCAGTTTAAACCTGCTGACAGAACTCAACACTGATGACTGTCAAACTTTTATTCAAAGTTCTTCAATTAAACTTTAATTAAGATTAAAATGAAAAGCTGATCAGTCCTGATTATTAGAGCTGATCAATAACTGACTGCAGTGAAGGAAAAACTTTTCTTTACCCTCTAACCTGTTCTCCATTCAGGTCGCCTCCCAGCTGAGTGTTGATGGATTGATAACCATTATAAATGCATTTCTATGTAAACAGTCATTTGAAGGCGTTAATATGTCTTGATTCTGTTTACCAGCTGCCATTAAACAACAACATTAAACTTCTCATCATAATGAAACTTCCAGAGGTGTTTAGTTTAGATGATTAAAGGCTATTAAAATGTACCAACAGGAAGTTCTTTATATTGGTTTTCCTTATTTTATTGTTATTCTACAGTTTGAATCCTCACATTTTTTCATCATAAATGTTTGATGCAAGCGACAGACTGTTTTCTCTGCAACTCTACATACATGTCGTCCTCTGTTGTGTTGCAGCTGGAGGCGGAGCAGATGATGCAGCAGCTCGTCCACTGGGTCCGGGTGGACCCGTCGGGTCTGGGTCGGCCCCAGCTCCCCGGAGACGTCCCCACCAGCAGCATGGCCGTTCCCATGATGCTGCTGTGTCTGGTGCAGCAGCTCAGCGAGGGCCGGGACGGAGGGGGCGGGGTCCAGAGCTACAGAGAGCTGGGGAGATGGTGTGTGCAGCAGATTGTCCAACATGTCCAGGTGTGAACACACAATATCCCTGAGGCTTCAAATCACCTGCAGAGTTTAACAAAGTGATGCAACTTTGAACTTAATATTCATCACAGGCTGAGATGTGGAAATATGAAGAGACAGAAGTAGTAAAGTAAAACTGCAGCTTCTGTTCCACAGGTACAACCCATCTCCAAGATGTAGTGACGCTGTGTAGAATGTAAATAAAATCTGAACGTGATCATTTGTAAATCACATAAATTCATGTTTCAAGAGACCAAAGACAACATATCAAATGTGGAAACTGAGACATTTTATTGTTTTATGAAAAATATTTGCTCATTTTGAATTTGATGGCGGCAGCACATCTCGAAAAAGTTGTGACAGGATCAACAAAAGATGGAAAAGTTGTATAACGTTAAAAAAAAAAAAAAACTGGTGGAACATCTGACAACTAATCACGTTACCATGGCAACAGATCAGTAACATGATTTGGTATAAAAAGATGATTTCAGAGGCGGAGTCTGTAAATCTGGTTTCCTCTTCTTGTCTCCTGCTGCAGAGAGACGGTTCAGCCGTGTTAGAAAACGTGTCGGTGGACGGAGGAGAGCTGCCGGGCTGCCTGGGACGCCTGCAGAACCCAGGTAAACCCTGCAGAACCCAGTAAACCCTGCAGAACCCAGTAAACCCTGCAGTTTCCCGTGTTTCCCGTTTCTCGTTTCCCGTGTGTTTCCCCTGTTTCCTGTGTTTCCCGTTTTTCCCGTTTCCTGTGTTTCCCGTTTCCCGTGTTTTCCATGTTTCCCCCGTTCCCCCTGTTTCCCGTATGTTTCCTGTTTCCCGTGTTTCCCGTATTTTCTGTTTCCCGTTTCCCCTGTTTCCCGTTTCCCTGTGTTTCCTATTTTTCCCCTGTTTCCCGTGTTTCCCGTGTGTTTCCCGTGTTTCCCCTGTTTCCTGTGTGTTTTCCCGTGTTTCCCCTGTTTCCTGTGTGTTTTCCCGTGTTTCCGTGTGTTTCCCATTTCCCGTGTTTCCCGTGTTTTCTGTGTTTTCCCTTTGCCCTTTTTCCCGTGTTTTCTGTTTCCCGTTTCCCCTGTTTCCTGTGTTTCCCCTGTTTCCTGTATTTCCCCTGTTTCCTGTGTTTCCCCTGTTTCCCGTGTTTCCCCTGTTTCCTGTGTTTCCCCTGTTTCCTGTGTTTCCCCTGTTTCCTGTGTTTCCCCTGTTTCCCGTGTTTCCCCGTGTTTTCCGTTTCCCCTGTTTCCCGTCTGTTTCCCCCATTTTCTGCGTTTCCCCTGTTTCCCGTGTGTTTCCACTGTTTCCCCTGTTCCCCGTTTCATGTATGTTTCCCATTTTCCGTGTGTTTCCCCTGTTTCCCGTGTTTCCCGTATTTTCTGTTTCCCGTTTCCCGTGTTTCCCTGTGTTTCCCTGTGTTTCCTATTTTTCCCTGTTTCCATGTGTTTCCCGTTTCCCGTGTTTTCTGTGTTTCCCGTTTCCCCTGTTTCCCGTGTGTTTTCCATTTCCCGTGTTTCCCGTTTCCTGTGTTTTCCCGTGTTTCCCTGTGTTTACCGTGTTTCCCCTGTTTCCCGTGTTTCCCGTTTCCCCTGTTTCCCGTATTTCCTGTGTTTCCCGTGAAACACAGGAAACACAGGAAACACAGTAAAAAACATGCACCTCAGGTCAGGTTACCTGGCGCCGCGCTAGTGGCAGCCTGCTGCAGCAGCTTAATAAAGTGAATAAAATTTTAAAAAAAAACAAAAAACAGACGGGAAACACACGGGAAACATGGGAAACAGGGAAAACACGGTAAACACGGGAAACGGGAAACAGGGAAAACACACTGGAAACAGGGAAACACGGGAAACAGGGGAAAAATAGGAAACACAGGGAAACAGAAAATACGGGAAACACGGGAAACAGGGGAAACAGGGGAAACACAGGGAAACACGGGAAACGGAAAACACGGGGGAAACACGGGAGACAGGGGAAATAGGTAATGTTTCCCCTGTTTCCCGTGTTTCCATGTTTCCCGTGTGTTTCCCCTGTTTCCCGTGTTTCCCGTATTTTCTGTTTCCCGTTTCCCGTGTTTCCCTGTGTTTCCCTGTGTTTCCTATTTTTCCCTGTTTCCATGTGTTTCCCGTTTCCCGTGTTTTCTGTGTTTCCCGTTTCCCCTGTTTCCCGTGTGTTTTCCATTTCCCGTGTTTCCCGTTTCCTGTGTTTTCCCGTGTTTCCCCGTGTTTCCCCTGTTTCTGTGTTTCCCGTTTCCCGTGTTTCCCCTGTTTCCCATGTGTTTCCCGTTTCCCCTGTTTCCCGTCTGTTTCCCCCGTTTCCCGTGTTTCCCCTGTTTCCCATGTGTTTCCTGTTTCCCGTATTTTCTGTGTTTCCCCTGTTTCCCGTGTGTTTCCACTGTTTCCCCTGTTCCCCGTTTCATGTATGTTTCCCGTTTTCCGTGTGTTTCCCCTGTTTCCCCTGTTTCCTGTGTTTCCCGTATTTTCTGTGTTTCCCATGTGTTTCCACTGTTTCCCCTGTTTCCCTGTGTTTCCCATTTTCCGTGTTTCCTGTTTCCCGTGTTTCTCGTTTCTCGTGTGTTTCCCGTTTTTCCCATTTTCCGTGTTTCCCGTGTGTTTCCCGTGTTTCCCGTTTTTCCTGTTTCCCGTGTTTCCTGTGTGTTTCCCCTGTTTCCCATGTGTTTCCCGTGTTTCCTGTGTGTTTCCCCTGTTTCCCCTGTTTCCCGTGTGTTTCCACTGTTTCCCCTGTTTCCTGTGTTTCCCTGTGTTTCCTGTTTTTCCCCTGTTTTCTGTGCTTCCCCTGTTTCCCGTGTTTTCCGTGTTTCCCCTGTTCCCCGTTTCCCATGTGTTTCCCGTGTGTTTCCTCTGTTTCCCGTATTTTCTGTTTCCCCTGTTCCCCGTTTCCCGTGTGTTTCCCGTTTTCCGTGTGTTTCCCCTGTTTCCCATGTGTTTCCCATTTCCTCTGTTTCCCGTGTTTCCCCCGTTTCCCATGTGTTTCCCGTTTCCCCTGTTTCCAGTGTTTCCCCTGTTTCCTGTGTTTCCACCGTTTCCCGTGTTTCCCCTGTTTCCGTGTTTCCCGTTTCCCGTGTTTCCCCTGTTTCCCATGTGTTTCCCGTTTCCCCTGTTTCCCGTCTGTTTCCCCCGTTTCCCGTGTTTCCCCTGTTTCCCATGTGTTTCCTGTTTCCCGTATTTTCTGTGTTTCCCCTGTTTCCCGTGTGTTTCCACTGTTTCCCCTGTTCCCCGTTTCATGTATGTTTCCCGTTTTCCGTGTGTTTCCCCTGTTTCCCCTGTTTCCTGTGTTTCCCGTATTTTCTGTGTTTCCCATGTGTTTCCACTGTTTCCCCTGTTCCCCGTTTCCTGTATGTTTCCCATTTTCCGTGTGTTTCCCCTGTTTCCCATGTGTTTCCCGTGTTTCCCGTTTCCTGTGTGATTCCCGTGTTTCCCGTGTGTTTCCACTGTTTCCCGTGTTTCTCCTGTTTCCCGTGTGTTTCCCCTGTTTCCATGTGTTTCCCATTTTCCGTGTTTCCTGTTTCCCGTGTTTCTCGTTTCTCGTGTGTTTCCCGTTTTTCCCATTTTGTGTGTTTCCCGTGTTTCCCGTTTTTCCTGTTTCCCGTGTTTCCTGTGTGTTTCCCCTGTTTCCCATGTGTTTCCCGTGTTTCCTGTGTGTTTCCCCTGTTTCCCCTGTTTCCTGTGTGTTTCCACTGTTTCCCCTGTTTCCTGTGTGTTTCCACTGTTTCCCCTGTTCCCCGTTTCATGTATGTTTCCCGTTTTCCGTGTGTTTCCCCTGTTTCCCCTGTTTCCTGTGTTTCCCGTATTTTCTGTGTTTCCCATGTGTTTCCACTGTTTCCCCTGTTCCCCGTTTCCTGTATGTTTCCCATTTTCCGTGTGTTTCCCCTGTTTCCCATGTGTTTCCCGTGTTTCCCGTTTCCTGTGTGATTCCCGTGTTTCCCGTGTGTTTCCACTGTTTCCCGTGTTTCTCCTGTTTCCCGTGTGTTTCCCCTGTTTCCCTGTGTTTCCCATTTTCCGTGTTTCCTGTTTCCCGTGTTTCTCGTTTCTCGTGTGTTTCCCGTTTTTCCCATTTTCCGTGTTTCCCGTGTGTTTCCCGTGTTTCCCGTTTTTCCTGTTTCCCGTGTTTCCTGTGTGTTTCCCCTGTTTCCCATGTGTTTCCCGTGTTTCCTGTGTGTTTCCCCTGTTTCCCCTGTTTCCTGTGTGTTTCCACTGTTTCCCCTGTTCCCCGTTTCATGTATGTTTCCCGTTTTCCGTGTGTTTCCCCTGTTTCCCCTGTTTCCTGTGTTTCCCGTATTTTCTGTGTTTCCCATGTGTTTCCACTGTTTCCCCTGTTCCCCGTTTCCTGTATGTTTCCCATTTTCCGTGTGTTTCCCCTGTTTCCCATGTGTTTCCCGTGTTTCCCGTTTCCTGTGTGATTCCCGTGTTTCCCGTGTGTTTCCACTGTTTCCCGTGTTTCTCCTGTTTCCCGTGTGTTTCCCCTGTTTCCCTGTGTTTCCCATTTTCCGTGTTTCCTGTTTCCCGTGTTTCTCGTTTCTCGTGTGTTTCCCGTTTTTTCCCATTTTCCGTGTTTCCCGTGTGTTTCCCGTGTTTCCCGTTTTTCCTGTTTCCCGTGTTTCCTGTGTGTTTCCCCTGTTTCCCATGTGTTTCCCGTGTTTCCTGTGTGTTTCCCCTGTTTCCCGTGTTTCCCGTGTGTTTCCACTGTTTCCCGTGTTTCTCCTGTTTCCCGTGTGTTTCCTCTGTTTCCCTGTGTTTCCCGTTTTCCGTGTTTCTCTTGTTTCCCATGTGTTTCCCGCGTGTTTCCCCTGTTTCCCTGTTTCCCATTTTCCGTGTTTCCCGTTTCCCGTGTTTCTCGTTTCCCGTGTGTTTCCCGTTTTTCATATTTTCCGTGTTTCCCGTTTTTCCTGTTTCCCGTGTTTCCTGTGTTTTTCCTTTGTTTCCCATGTTTCCTGTGTTTTTCCCGTGTTTCCCGTGTTACCTGTGTGCATCAGGCCACGCTCTGGAGGCCGGCTGGTTCCTGCTTCAGTACGGCGCTCAGTGGGGCGACGAAGACCTCCAGACGACCGCTATCAACAAGTTCGTGGAGCTTCCTTACGAGCGCGGCTGGGATGAAGAGCATGGCGGGCTCTTCTACTTCCTGGATGTGGACGGTTTCTGCCCCACACAGGTGAGTCGGTCGCTGCTGTTACCATGCAGACATAATTAGACGGTGTGACGCTCTGTGTGTGTGTGAGCAGCTGGAGTGGAGCATGAAGCTGTGGTGGCCCCACTGTGAGGCCCTCATCGCCCTTCTCATGGCCTACAGGCACAGCAGGAGGTCCGAGCTGCTGCAGAGGTTCTTCCAGGTGTACGAGTACACGTTCAGCCACGTGAGTCCACAACAAACAGCAGGACCATCATATAGAAGTAATCTGATTCTCATGAGTAAAACGGTCCCTCCAGGAAATGATGTTCAAGAAATCTCTGCAGGACCATGTAATTCTGCAAAATTTCTGCAATTTTTCCTTAAAAAACATTGTGAACAGAAGCTCTGCTGAAAGTATGACATCATAAAGTCTCCTTTCAAAATATATTGACTTTATTACCATAAAATAACTGTTCATTTCCAATCATCAAGTCCCCCCCCCATCCTCTTTGAACATGTTGTGTGAAACAAAACGGGCACTTTCAGGTCATATGTTTTGACTGAACAGCTTGTAAACTTCTGTGTTTGTCCTGACGAAGAGCCCAAGAGGACAGACAGGTGAAACATCTTCAGAGTTTTTTGGGGTATTTTTTGGTTGAAGTGGTTCTGATTGACAAACTAGGATCTTTGTGAGTGTAGAAGGTAAAATTAAGTGGAAAACATTCCTGATAATTGTGCTGACATAACCAAAGAAAAAAAGGTGTCAACCTGTTGACCAGAGAGCCTGTAGTGTTTAACGAGATTTCCTGTGTAACTTCTAGGAATCAGAAGGTCCAGAGGGAGGAGCTGAGCAGCGTCTATGGAGGCCAGCTGGCGAGCACTTTCTGTGTTTTTCCACTTCATTTTTCCTCCTATAGCTCTGGGGGCGCCGTCATTTTATTGATGTTTTACACAATAAAATGTTTCACATCAGACTGTGGAAGTCTTCAACGGCTTGTTTCTGAGTCGTCTGAGACTCTTCAGGAGGTGTTTTGAGGAAGTGTTGGCGAGCGGTCCAGATCCTCCTTCCTAGCGGCCAGCAGCAGGGTCGAGGCTGTTGAGGAAACTGTGAGATTCGTACTCAGTCCCAACGTCTCTTGGGAACGCTAAGCGTCCCATTCGGAGCAAGCTTTGTTATTTTATCCTCCAATTCTGCTCATAAATTATTTAGTAATGAATCAATCTAACCTGCTTGTATCCAGCCGCTTATGATAGCGACAGGTTACTCTCCTGCAGACTTTAGGTCTCTAAACTAGAAAATAATGCTTCCAGTCTTTACTTTTAGAAAGACTGAACTCATCCTGACTGAAAACACAGAGATGAACATCCATCTGCTCCTCCAACGCATTGAGCTTTTACAAACCAGCTCCTACAATTATGTTGTAATAATAAAACCTTGAAGCTGAAATAACACCTGAAGATCACAGACCGTTTTAACTTCTGAATCCTGTTAAATATTCATCTTATGAGTTTATATTTGTATATTGTACTGAAGACATTTTTTACTGTGTGTGTCTGATTCTGTGCAGTTTCCTGATGCTCAGAGCGGAGAATGGTTCGGATATTTAACACAAGAAGGGAAAGTGGCTCTGGATTTCAAAGGAGGCCCCTTTAAAGGTGAGAACGTGGTGTAAGAAGAAGAAGCTGGTAAAATACTTTAATAAAATGATGCTGGGAGAACATGGACAGATAAAAAAGGTCATGTTAAACGAAAGTGTGCAATAAAAATATGTCTCGAGAACTGCAGAGACAATAAACAAAAAAACAAACTACAGGAGAGAGCAGTACATGATGGGAGATCTCCCAGCAGCCTCTTCAGTAGCAGACCTGCAAGAGAAATAAAGTCACTCCTTCTTATTAGTTTTCTGGAGGTCCATCTGAAAATAATCCCTCATTCATTAGAAAAGAAGATTCAAGAAGACCTGTTTTTGGGGGCGTGTCTGTTTGATTGACAGGCCTGTGGTGCAGTCATGTTACAGCTATCGGTGGGCGGGACGTAGTATCGTCAGGTTTCCGATCAGATCGGTCAGATCCACCGCTGGCTCCTCCCCCAGCTCGTCCAAATATGGTCACTTCCTGCTCCAAACCGCTCCGAACTAGCAAAGATGGTGACGGACAGAATCTGAACTGGAGGATTCATAACGTTCACAAACCAACGATGACATCACTGATGGATGATGACATCACTGATGGTTGATGGTTGGTCACACTGAGGAAGGATGTTGAAGATGTCTTAGATTGTTGCACTGTTTGCCCTGCAGTCTTCCTTATGACCTCACGGTGAACCTTGAGTCTTTGGGTCTCTGGGATCAGTTTCCTGCTGTGCTCAGCAGGTAAAATAATAATAATAATAATAATAATAATAATAGTAATAATGATAATAATGGTGTGTTTTCTGGTGTTCTTCAGGGTTCTTCCACGTGCCGCGCTGCCTCTACATGTGTGAACGCATTCTGGATGATCTGCTAACAAACAAAACCTGAACACTCACAGGAATCTTCTGTTGGATCTGATTTCTGAGTCTGATTTCCAAATTAAACCATAAATCATGTTTCCGCCGTGCTCCACTGTGGAGCTGCTTTCATCTCACTGCAAACATCCAGATTTCACTGACACTGCGTCAGGAAACTGTGTTAAAACGTGCCTTCTCCATGATCACGCCAACCTGCCATTGTTTCATTCCACTTTTTCTGAAGCTGCTCTGAGATGACAGTGATGTCATGTGTACATGTTATATTCAAACTGAAGCTACTTTCTCTTCTTCTTGTGACATGTTTGTTATACTTACAGGTCAGTAAATTAATTGTATATTCAATTATTAAAAGTGATGATTAAATGTGACGTTTGCAGGTTTTTTTTTATTTAACTTAATTTGGAAATCAGACATAATAAACACTTGAAGCTTCAGATCTGTGCTGGCAGCAGGTCAAATATTAGTTTTAATTAGTTTGAAATGTTTCAGCAGCTTAAAGACACGGTAGACAGAATCAATCAAATAAAATGGAACTTTTTATCAAAAGGAATGTAATATAATGTTAACAGAACCTATTTAGTATGTTTTTAGGTAATGTTCTCTATTTTATTTTATTTAACACTTTATAAATCACTCCCTCCAGAAGTTTATTTTTATTATTGTGATCGATTGAGATTTTACTTTAGTTTTTGCGGTAAAATTGCATTAATTACCAAATTTGCTTGTAAAGGAAATTAAAAAAATCTTTATTTTTAAATCACCAACTGATAAAATAAAGATTCAAAAATTCACTTCCTTTCATAATAATCATACTGCATGTTAGAAAAATTACTCAGAGGCTGTATTCAAAATCAAACACATCAGACATTTATTCTTGCAAGAAGGAGCAAATACATGTCCACTCAAAGAAAGATGTCCAGCATTGCTCAACGTCTCTCCTCCGTAGGGCAGCTTTTATACAGTGTGACGAACAGTTGACATCCACATCCATTCCCTTTACATCTGAGTTCAGTTGTAGATCACAAGATAATGGACGTCGTAACATATGGATGTCGTAAATTAGATCATGCTGTGCACAGATAGTACTGAGTGAGGTCGCAGGTCACGAGATCAAGACACGGAGACGTCGTGTCTGAGAACATGCCGTGTACAGATAAATACTGAGACAATAGAACAAGTACGATGAGTTCATTATTTTTCCATCACTGCACCACACAGAAATAGCTAAAACTACTTTAGTTATCTTTATTTAGAGAAGCACAGGAGGAAACGAGCGTTCAGGCTGCGTTCAGGTTACGCAGGATTAACACACTCCAGCAGGCGGCGGTAATGCGCCGGAACTTTGTTTACCGACCGCCATTAAAATACAGAAGAAAAGAACCAACGGAAGCCGAGAACAAGAAGCTGTTCGTGTTTGAGAGCCTCCAGATGAAACATATGAAAAGAAAACATGAATCCGTGAGAATAAATCTGTAGTTTATTCGGAGATGAAGGGCAGCGGGCAGGTTTCAGGGTCGTTACTTTGAGGACGGAGTGAACGGCGCTCGCGGTAACTCCTCCGGACCCGGCTATCATGTGAACACGGTAGACGGTAGCTCGCGCCAGGAACTATCCGGTGTCCCGCCTCACGGCCGGTGGGAACGTTTTAATCCCGGTTTCAGCTCTTCACGAGAAAAACAGATGGACGCTGCTCACAGATCCGGTAACGGGAGGTTGAACTCACCTGACAGGTAAACAAAAAAACTTCACTCAAACAAGGAAGGAAAGGTGGTTTTAAAACGGAAGAAAAACAATCCTCGTTGCTGTTGATTTACCGGTTAGTTTAACCGTTAGATCACCAGTTAGTTTAACCGTTAGTTTAACTGGTTAGTTTAACCGGTTAGTTTAACCGTTAGATCACCAGTTAGTTTAACCGTTAGATCACCAGTTAGTTTAACCGTTAGTTTAACCGGTTAGTTTAACCGTTAGTTCACCGGTTAGTTTAACCGTTAGTTTAACTGGTTAATTTAACCGTTAGTTTAACCGGTTAATTTAACCGTTAGTTCACCGGTTAGTTTAACCGTTAGATCACCAGTTAGTTTAACCGTTAGTTTAACCGGTTAATTTAACCGTTAGTTTAATCGGTTAATTTAACCGTTAATTCACCGGTTAGTTTAACCGTTAGTTCACCGGTTAGTTTAACGGTTAGATCACCAGTTAGTTTAACCGGTTAGTTTAACCGTTAGTTTAACCGTTAGTTCACCAGTTAGTTTAACCGTTAGTTCACCAGTTAGTTTAACCGTTATTTCACCGGTTAGTTTAACCGTTAGTTTAACCGTTATATCACCAGTTAGTTTAACCGTTAGTTTAACCGTTAGTTTAACCGGTTAGTTTAACCGTTAGATCACCAGTTAGTTTAACTGTTAGTTTAACCGGTTAGTTTAACCGTTAGATCACCGGTTAGTTTAACTGTTAGATCACCAGTTAGTTTAACCATTAGTTTAACCGGTTAGTTTAACCGTTAGTTCACCAATTAGTTTAACCGTTAGTTCACCGGTTAGTTTAACGGTTAGATCACCAGTTAGTTTAACCGTTGGTTTAACCGTTAGTTCACCAGTTAGTTTAACCGGTTAGTTTAACCGTTAGATCACCAGTTAGTTTAACCGGTTAGTTTAACCGTTAGATCACCAGTTAGTTTAACCGTTAGATCACCAGTTAGTTTAACCGTTAGTTTAACCGGTTAATTTAACCGTTAGTTCACCGGTTAGATTAACCGTTAGATCACCGGTTAGTTCACCGGTTAGATCACCGGCTAGTTTAACTGTTAGATCACCAGTTAGTTTAACCGTTAGTTTAACCGGTTAGTTTAACCGTTAGTTCACCGGTTAGTTTAACGGTTAGATCACCAGTTAGTTTAACCGTTAGTTTAACCGGTTAGTTTAACCGTTAGTTCACCAGTTAGTTTAACCGTTATTTCACCGGTTAGTTTAACCGTTAGTTCACCGGTTAGTTTAACCGTTAGTTTAACCAGTTAGTTTAACCGTTAGTTCACCAGTTAGTTTAACCGTTAGATCACCGGTTAGTTTAACCGTTAGTTTAACCAGTTAGTTTAACCGTTAGTTCACCGGTTAGTTTAACCGTTAGATCACCAGTTAGTTTAACCGTTAGTTTAACCGGTTAGTTTAACCGTTAGTTCACCAGTTAGTTTAACCGTTAGTTCACCGGTTAGTTTAACCGTTAGATCACCAGTTAGTTTAACCGTTAGTTCACCGGTTAGTTCACCGGTTAGTTTAACCGTTAGATCACCAGTTAGTTTAACCGTTAGTTTAACCGGTTAGTTTAACCGTTAGTTCACCAGTTAGTTTAACCGTTAGATCACCGGTTAGTTTAACCGTTAGTTCACCGGTTAGTTTAACCGTTAGATCACCGGTTAGTTTAACCGTTAGTTCACCGGTTAGTTCACCGGTTAGTTTAACCGTTAGATCACCAGTTAGTTTAACCGTTAGTTTAACCGGTTAGTTTAACCGTTAGTTCACCAGTTAGTTTAATCGTTAGATCACCGGTTAGTTTAACCGTTAGTTCACTGGTTAGTTTAACCATTAGTTCACCGGTTAGTTTAACCATTAGATCACCAGTTAGTTTAACCGTTAGTTCACCGGTTAGTTTAACCGTTAGTTCACCGATTAGTTCACCAGTTAGTTTAACTGTTAGTTTACTGGTTAGGTCACCGGTTAGTTTAACCGTTAATTCACCGGTTAGTTCACCGGTTAGTTTAACCGCTAGTTCACCGGTTAGTTTAACCGTTAGTTCACCGGTTAGTTCACCGGTTGGTTTAACTGTTAGTTCACTGGTTAGTTTAACTGTTAGTTTACTGGTTAGGTCACCGGTTAGTTTACTGGTTAGGTCACCGGTTAGGTTAACCGTTAGTTCACCGGTTAGTTTAACCGGTTAGTTTAACCGTTCACCGGTTAGTTTAACCGTTAATTCACCAGTTAGTTCACCGGTTAGTTTAACCGTTAGTTCACCGGTTAGTTCACCGGTTGGTTTAACCGTTAGTTCACTGGTTAGTTTAACCATTAGTTTACTGGTTAGGTCACCGGTTAGTTCACCGGTTAGTTTAACCGTTAGTTCACCGGTTAGTTCACCGGTTAGTTTAACCGTTAGTTTAACCGTTAGTTCACTGGTTAGTTTAACCGTTAGTTCACCGGTTAGTTTAACCATTAATTCACCGGTTAGTTTAACCGTTAGTTCACCGGTTAGTTCATCGGTTAGTTTGACTGTTAGTTCACCGGTTAGTTTAACCGTTCAGAGCAGCAGCACTATGATTGTTATTGTTCTAGATATTAAACTGAGTGAGATCAGAGGAACTGAATCCACCTCAGAGAAAAGTTGATCTCTACACAACGTTTTAGAAATCAAAATGAGCATATTATTTTTTATTAAACAGTAGATTCTCTTCGTTTCAACATCTGATATGTTTTCTTTGGTCTATTTTCTATTAAATGAGTTCGTGGGATTTACAAATCACCACATTTTGTTTTTATACAAAAACTTCACAAACGTTTATTTGGAAACATGGTTTTGGAAACAGGCTGCAGGTACCTCACCGTATCCATGGCAACGTCACACTTCCTGTTTCGGCTGTAGAAGTTTACACATGTTCACACTCATGAAGTCTTTACAGAATACAATAGGACAACAAACAGCTGTATTAATATTTAAGCTCGTATCAAGACATTAAATAAAGATGCTCCATCAGTGATTAATAATAATACAAATGATAATAATAATAATATAAATCACAGCTTCCACAGTTCCCTGAGAACTTCATCTCTTCTGGGACACCAGCAGAGTTTAGAAATGTTTTCATTTAACTGAATAAAAGTTAGTTTGAATGTGACGTCTTCTGTTAATCGTTGCTGTCGTGACTCCTCAGCGGGACCGGTGTCTTCTACCAGGCGATGCCGGCAATCGGCGCCGATGGCAAGAACATCATGAAGCTGATTCCGGTCCAGATGGTCAACCGGCGGTTCGTCCAGACGGCGGCCAGCCGACCCGGCGCCGAGCGGACTCAGCAGAAAGCAGCTGCCGGGAACATCCTCTTATCAGCAGCTCACAGGGAGAAAACTCCCTCTCACCTCCTCAGCAGGAGACCCGGCTGCTGGCCTGTCGCCCCGCCCCCTCAGCCCGGTGCCCCGCCCCCTCAGGTAGATCTGGATCTTTGGAACAAGCAGCTGCAGCAGACTGTGAACGTGACGGCCAAAGTGTCTCCGATGGCGACGCTGTCTGCGAACGGTGTGACATCAGTGAGACGTCACCCCCCACCCCGAGGACAGGACCTCCACATCTCACCCCCGCCCCGAGGACAGGACCTCCACATCTCCCCCCCGCCCCGAGGACAGGACCTCCACATCTCCCCCCCGCCCCGAGGACAGGACCTCCACATCTCACCCCCGACCCGAGGACAGAACCTCCACATCTCCCCCCCGCCCCGAGGACAGAACCTCCACATCTCCCCCCCGCCCCGAGGACAGGACCTCCACATCTCCCCCCCCGCCCCGAGGACAGAACCTCCACATCTCCCCCCCGCCCCGAGGACATGACCTCCACATCTCCCCCCCGCCCCGAGGACAGGACCTCCACATTTCTCCCCCGCCCCGAGGACAGGACCGCCACATTTCCCCCCCGCCCCGAGGACAGGACCTCCACATCTCCCCAGACACACACATCCGGACTGTCCTGGCCTCCAAACTCCCTCCCGAGATCCAGGAGCAGATCTTCACCTCGTCTCCGGGAGGTCCAGGGTCTCCTGGTGCGGTCTACGTGTCCCCCGTCACCATGGTGACTCCCAGCGCCGCTCCACCGGCTGACTCCGCCCCTCACTCGCCCGCTGAGGCATCGAGAAAGACGTCACCTGGACTCCCACCCAAAGAAACCAAACCGCACCTGAAGCTGATCCCGAAGGTTTCCCACAGAGCCAACAGCCCGACCCGCTGGGTGATCGAGGAGCACGACTCGGCTCCGAGTCCCAAACCTCTTCACTCTGCATCCGTCACCTCTGAGATCCTCTGTGTGGTGGCGGAGAGAGAGAAACCGGGCCGGGACCAGGACTCCGACGGACTGGCGCCCGGCAGCGGGGCGGGAGGCCGGGACGAGGCGCTGGTGGTCTGCAACGGGAAGGTGTTCTTTGTGACCAATAAGAGCAGCCTGCCGCTCAAACCAGCAGAACCAACACGGAGATACAGACTGAACAGAACCGCCCAACCATCAGCTGACACCCAGCAGAACCTCAGACAGGAAGTGATCGACCTGTGTGATGATGACGCTCAGGAGGAAGCGTCCGTCTGTCAGCTGGAGGAGGACAACGTCATCTTCATCTCTTACACTCCACCCAGAACCGAGGGACCGAGGACGCACGCAGCGCCTCTGGAGGAGACCGACGGGCCGTCAGGAGAACCCCACCAGAACCTGTCAGTCACACATGATACAGCACCAGATACACAACATGTTACACAACATGTTACGAGTGTGCGTGCTGCAGCGGTGATGGACATGAAGGATGATGACGAGCGTTCAGATGTGAGGACACAGATGCAGGTGGAGACAGCAAGAGCAGGAGGAGCAGCAGGAGGAGGTGGTGACGACCAATCAGAGAGGAGCAGTCCCAGTGTGCAGGTGAGGGACCTGATAGACGTCAGTGATTTTACATCAGCAGGATATTAATCAATATTTGAATCAGAGCTGAACGTCTCGTTGTTTTTTCAGATAAGGAGAGTTTAAAGAATAATTCTGTTTAATATTCATCTTCATCATGTCAGAGAACTAATCTCCATCTCACTGTGTTCCTGTGTTTGTTCCTGTTTGTGTTCCTGATTGTGTTCCTGTGTTTGTTCCCGTTTGTGTTCCTGTGTTTGTTCCTGTGTTTGTTCCTGTGTGTGTGTTCCTGTGTGTGTTCCTGTGTGTGTTCCTGTGTTTGTTCCTGTGTTTGTTCCTGTTTGTGTTCCTGTGTTTGTTCCTGTTTGTGTTCCTGTGTTTGTTCCTGTGTGTGTGTTCCTGTGTTTGTTCCTGTTTGTGTTCCTGTGTTTGTTCCTGTTTGTGTTCCTGTGTTTGTGTTCCTGTGTTTGTTCCCGTTTGTGTTCCTGTGTGTTCCTGTGTTTGTTCCTGTGTTTGTTCCTGTGTGTGTGTTCCTGTGTGTGTTCCTGTGTTTGTTCCTGTTTGTGTTCCTGTGTTTGTTCCTGTTTGTGTTCCTGTGTTTGTTCCTGTTTGTGTTCCTGTGTTTGTTCCTGTGTGTGTTCCTGTGTTTGTTCCTGTGTTTGTTTCTGTTTGTGTTCCTGTGTTTGTTCCTGTGTGTGTTCCTGTGTTTGTTTCTGTTTGTGTTCCTGTTTGTGTTCCTGTGTTTGTTCCTGTGTTTGTTCCTGATTGTGTTCCTGATTGTGTTCCTGATTGTGTTCCTGATTGTGTTTGTTCCTGTGTGTGTTTCTGTTTGTGTTCCTGTGTTTGTTCCTGTTTGTGTTCCTGTGTTTGTTCCTGTTTGTGTTCCTGTGTGTGTTCCTGTGTTTGTTTCTGTTTGTGTTCCTGTTTGTGTTCCTGTGTTTGTTCCTGTGTTTGTTCCTGTGTGTGTTCCTGTTTGTGTTCCTGTGTTTGTTCCTGTGTGTGTGTTCCTGTGTTTGTTCCTGTGTTTGTTCCTGTTTGTGTTCCTGTGTTTGTTCCTGTTTGTGTTCCTGTGTGTGTTCCTATTTGTGTTCCTGTGTTTGTTCCTGTGTTTGTTCCTGTTTGTGTTCCTGTGTTTGTTCCTGTTTGTGTTCCTGTGTTTGTTCCTGTTTGTGTTCCTGTGTTTGTTCGTGTTTGTTCCTGTGTGTGTTCCTGTTTGTGTTCCTGTGTGTGTGTTCCTGTGTTTGTTCCTGTTTGTGTTCCTGTGTTTGTTCCTGTTTGTGTTCCTGTGTTTGTTCCTGTTTGTGTTCCTGTGTTTGTGTTCCTGTGTTTGTTCCCGTTTGTGTTCCTGTGTGTTCCTGTGTGTGTTCCTGTGTTTGTTCCCGTTTGTGTTCCTGTGTTTGTTCCTGTGTGTGTGTTCCTGTGTGTGTTCCTGTGTTTGTTCCTGTTTGTGTTCCTGTGTTTGTTCCTGTTTGTGTTCCTGTGTTTGTTCCTGTTTGTGTTCCTGTGTTTGTTTCTGTTTGTGTTCCTGTGTTTGTTCCTGTGTGTGTTCCTGTGTTTGTTCCTGTGTTTGTTTCTGTTTGTGTTCCTGTGTTTGTTCCTGTGTGTGTTCCTGTGTTTGTTTCTGTTTGTGTTCCTGTTTGTGTTCCTGTGTTTGTTCCTGTGTTTGTTCCTGTGTGTGTTCCTGATTGTGTTCCTGATTGTGTTCCTGATTGTGTTTGTTCCTGTGTGTGTTTCTGTTTGTGTTCCTGTGTTTGTTCCTGTTTGTGTTCCTGTGTTTGTTCCTGTTTGTGTTCCTGTGTGTGTTCCTGTGTTTG
Organism: Embiotoca jacksoni; assembly: GCF_022577435.1. Classification (NCBI taxonomy): domain Eukaryota; kingdom Metazoa; phylum Chordata; class Actinopteri; family Embiotocidae; genus Embiotoca; species Embiotoca jacksoni. The sequence continues at coordinate 257,007 of NW_027185437.1, forward strand.
TTTCTGTTTGTGTTCCTGTTTGTGTTCCTGTGTTTGTTCCTGTGTTTGTTCCTGTGTTTGTTCCTGTGTGTGTTCCTGATTGTGTTCCTGATTGTGTTCCTGATTGTGTTTGTTCCTGTGTTTGTTCCTGTTTGTGTTCCTGTGTTTGTGTTCCTGTGTTTGTTCCCGTTTGTGTTCCTGTGTGTTCCTGTTTGTGTTCCTGTGTTTGTTCCTGTGTTTGTTCCTGTGTTTGTTCCTGTGTTTGTTTCTGTTTGTGTTCCTGTGTTTGTTTCTGTTTGTGTTCCTGTTTGTGTTCCTGTGTTTGTTTCTGTTTGTGTTCCTGTGTTTGTTCCTGTGTTTGTTTCTGTTTGTGTTCCTGTGTTTGTTTCTGTTTGTGTTCCTGTTTGTGTTCCTGTGTTTGTTCCTGTGTGTGTTCCTGTTTGTGTTCCTGTTTGTGTTCCTGTGTTTGTTCCTGTGTGTGTTCCTGTTTGTGTTCCTGTGTTTGTTCCTGTGTT
>NW_027185437.1:997500-1007500 GCF_022577435.1 Embiotoca jacksoni
GTTGTTACAGTCATTACATATTATTTACGGAGATTATGTAGTCTTTACAAATAGTCATTAGAGTCTTTACAGAGTCTTTACAGAGTCTGTTCAGAGTCATTACAGAGTCGTTACAGAGTCTTTACAGAGTCATTACAGAGATTATTTACAGAGTTGTTAGAGTCTACAGAGTCGTTATAGAGAGTAGTTACAGAGTCTTTACAGAGAGTCTTTACAGAGTCGTTACAGAATCTTTACAGAGTCATTAGAGTCGTTACAGAGACTCTTTACAAAGTGTCTTTACAGAAAGTCTTTACAGAGTCTGTACAGAGTCGTTACAGAGTTGTTACAGTCATTACAGTCTTTACAGAGATTATGTACAGAGTCTTCACAAATAGTCATTACAGAGAGTCTTTACAGAGTCTTTACAGAGAGTATCATCAAAGAGTCTTGACAGAGTCTGTACAGAGTATTTACAGCGTCTTTACAGAGTCTTTACAGAATCTTTACAGAGTCTTTACAGAGAGTCTATACAGACTGTTTACAGAGTTTTTACAGTCATTACAGAGTCTTTACAGATTATTTACAGAGTCTGTACAGAGTCTTTACAAATAGTAATTGCAGAGTCTACACAGTCTATACAGTCTTTAAAGAGTATGTACAGAGTCTTTACAGAGTTGTTACAGACTCGTTACAGAGTCTTTACAGAGAGTCTTTACAGAGAGTCTGTACAGATTAATTACAGGGTCTTTACAGAGTCGTTACAGAGTCTGTACAACCTGTACAGAGTCGTTACAAAGTCATTACAGAATCTTTAGAGAGTCGTTACAGAGTCGTTACAGAGAGTCTGTACAGAGTCTTTACAAAGAGTCGTTACAGAGTCTTTTCACAGGGTCTTTACAGAGTCTTTACAGATTATTCAGTCTTTACAGTCTTTACAGATAGTCTATACAGACTCTTTACAGAGTTGTTACAGAGTTGTTACAGTCATTAGAGTCTTTACAAATAGTCATTACAGAGTCTTTACAGAGAGTCTTTACAGAGTTATTACAGGATCGTTACAGAGTCTTTACAGAGTCTGTACAGAGTCTGTACAGAGTCGTTACAGAATCTTTACAGGGCGTAGTTACAGAGTCGTTACATAGTCTTTAGAGTCTTTACAGAAAGTTTTTACACAGAGTCTGTACAGAGTCATTACAGAGTTGTTACAGTCATTAGAGTCTTTACAAATAGTCATTACAGAGTCTTTACAGAGACATTACAGAGTCGTTACAGAGTCTTTACAGAGTCTGTACAGAGTCGTTACAGAGTTGTTACAGAGAGTCTTTACAGAGAGTTGTTACAGAGTCTTTACAGAGAGTTTGAACTGCCAATCAAGTTTTTGAATTGACCTGTTATTGGCCTAGTATGTTTAGAAACAGGAAGTGTGTGTACTTACACACGGGAAAGTTCCTCTTGTTTCAGGTCATGTTACCTGAAGACATCAGCTCCATCAGGCTGAATCCTAACGTTAGACTTTTTCAGATAAAACCAGCTTTAGCCACAGAGTTTCTTTTGCGTGTCTTTCTTCTACTGTAAATGAATAATTTCTTTCTTATCCCAGTCATTAATAATGAAAGCAGCAGTGGAGTCTGTGGTTTCTCACATCTCACTTTGCTAAAACAACTGAACGTGTTTTTCTACCTTCTGGAAGGTTGAAATGAAACGTCACTGAAGGATCTTCTAAGAAGTGCTCCCAGTCTTTCTAATACAGTCCACTGATAACTGTCCAATGTTCTGTGGTGGAGCTGCTCGGCTGATGGATGACACAGTCGCAGCAGAGACTGATTAAGCAGATGTTACATGGACTAAATCCTCTGATCTCCAGAGGACAGGTAATATGCTTCAGTGGATTTATGTTTTCCTAAAACTTCTGCTTCAGTGGACTCACAGTGTCACTGTCTCGTTGGGGAGAATGCATGGAGGCCTTTTACCTTTGGGGGGATATGATGTCAGACAGAAGCACGACATCATGTGACCAAATCTGGGTGGTAACTAAATCTCTGATTCCCAGACACATAACTCTGTTTATCATCTTATTATTTACAGAGACTGTTGCTGAGGGTTATTAAAGTGAAAGGCTGAATTTAACATCAAAGATTGAAGCCATTAGGAGCTAAGTGTGCTGTGTGTGTGTGTGTGTGTGTGTGTGTGTGTGTGTGTGTGTGTGTGTGTCATAGAGAAGATGTCAGCAGTGAACACGTGTTCAGATGTCTCTTTGTCATGCTGTCTCTGAACTCACTGACTGCATGAAGACTGAACCTCAGTGACATGTGGAATATGTTCCACAAAACAACAACCATCACGTTCCTCAGCAGAGAAGATGATGTGATGATAGAAAATTATATTGTTTTATTCATTGTAGTAGAGTGTGGTGGACGACAGTAAAGTCAACCTGACTGTACTTCAGATTTAAAATGAGAATAGTAGATGATGGAGGTTACCATCAGAGACAGTTAAGAGAATTAAGATACATGTATTGAAAAAAAAAAATCTAAAATAATTATTTTTATCTATCTTATCTTATGTATACGTATTTGTAATTTTTTTCATATTGTGTGCAGCTTTTTTGTGTTTCTATGTTGCTGTGACAACTACATTTCTCCACTGTGGGATTAATAAAGTGTAAATCTACTGTTCCTGCCGAGCTGCTGCAGTCGGCCCTCTGATGGGACGGTGGCTCTCTGCCATGCCAGCACACATCCTCTGAACAAGTTCACATCCCTACTTTGGAGGAGCCACCACGGGCCAGTGGAGAAGTGGGTCATGAGCTGTTTTGATGCTCGATGTTTTCTGTCACTGCTCCCAGAGGCGAAAGAGCGCTGTGCCACTACTAACACTGAATATTGATTGGCTTAGATGACTCACTTCCACTGAGAAATGTCAGCGAAGGCCACTGAGGCCAGCCGGGCTTCTTTCCAGGAACACAAACAGAAAGGAAGACCAATGTCGTCTTCAATTAGCTCAAACAAGAGTTTTAAGGTCAAAGTGAAATTTTAATTCTCCTCACTTCTGCTGTAAGAAATATCAGTTGTGATAATAAGACAGATATGGAATTATAAAACATACTGGCCCTATCTGTGGAAACAGCTCGGTACAAAGTCGACTGACAGCAGAGGACGAACGTTGCTATGGGAACCAGAGGTCAGGTTCCATGGTGCAGTAGACAGGAGGGAGCGAGCTAAAGTTAGCTGTCCTAGTTCTTTGGTCCAGACTAGTTATGAGTTTATGAGTGCTGATAGAAGAGAGTTGTTGTCACGACAACAGACGATGCTTTAAATCTGGGTTTTGCTGCAGGGAAGCTCCAGATTGTAAAAGGTGGATGAACCCGACACAGAAGATCTCTACAGACAGAACCGATAGAGTCTCACATTCAAGATGTCCACATTTGGAAGATTGTCCTCAGTGATGGAGCTGAATAATGGACAGACACATGATGATGTCACAGGGAAGCTGACCTTTGACCTTTAGGATATAAAATGTCATCATGTTATCCTGTCAAACATTAGTGTGAAATTTTGTCATAAATCCTAATAAACACTCCTCCTCCTGGAGAATCTGTTTCAGGAGAATGTTTCAGACGGCTGTAGCCTTCATTAAAACACTCTGACTGTCTTTACATCCGTCCTCACGACAGGACTCCGTCCTCAGAGTGACTCCATCCTCACGGCAGGACTCCGTCCTCAGGGTTAGGGTTCCTGTCCTCTTATTTGGACCAGACGTGCCACCTGTCCTCTTATTTGGACCACACACTTGAGAGTAGGACATGTTCAGAGGACGGGTTTCTGGCAGAGGATGGAGATCAGGATGCTCCGGAATTATTCAGGCATATGGACCCATTTAAAACAGCAGCAGGGCTTAAAGTGCTACAAAATGACACTGATTGGCTGTGAAAGATTTCAACCAGTTTCCAGCCCTGCAGCCATCCCTCATCACTGCAGCAGCCTTTTCTCTGGTTATGGCAAACAATCAACTGGCCACCATTATAACCATTATTATAGTCATTATTACCACCATTATAACCACCATTAGGTTAGGTTAGGTTAGGTAGTTACTTTATTAATCCCTGAGGGGAATTTTTTTTTTGCTACAGCAGCATACAGAAGCAATAGATAGTAATAGAACAATAGAAAAGCAATAAAATAGCAGTAAAATAGCAGTAAAAACTATAAAATGTAAATATAAAATATAAAATGCACAGTATATACAGTACAGTATATATCTATATATATTATATACAAACAACCAAGAAACACAGTCAACAGTGTTATTGTTATGTGATGGATTTTGCCAGAGGTGAGTTATTGTACAGTCTAATTGCGGTCGGCAGGAATGATCTTCTGTATCAGGAATGATCTCCTGTATCAGGAATGATCTCCTGTATCTGTCCTTGTGACAGCGGAGCTGGAGGAATCTTTTGGAGAAAGTGCTCCGCTGTCCCTGCAGCAGGTGGAGAGGGTGGTCAGGATTATCCAATATGGACAATAGTTTGATCAGCGTCCTCCTCTCCACCACCTTTTCCAGACTATCCAGATTGTAGCCGATGATGGAGCCGGCCTTCTTAACCAGTTTGTTAAGTCTGTTGGTGTCTCCGGCTCCAATGCTGCTCCCCCAGCAGACCCCAGCGAAGTACAGTGCACTGGCCACAACAGACTGGTAGAACATCTCCAACATCTTGCTGCACACATTGAAGGATCGAAGTTTCCTCAAAAAAAAGAGTCGACTCATCCCCTTCTTGTAGACAGCGTTGATGTTGGTCTTCCAGTTCAGTCTGTTGTCATGGAGACACCCAGGTACTTGTACTCCTCAACCATGTCCACCTCCACTCCCAGAACTCTCAGTGGTTGTGGAGCCGTCGTCTTCCTCCTGAAGTCAACCACCATCTCTCTGGTCTTGGCCACGTTCAGGAGCAGGTGATTTCTTCCCACCCACTCCACAAAGTCCTCCACTACTGCCCTGTACTCATCCTCCCGTCCATCCCTTATACACCCTACCACTGCAGAGTCATCAGAGAACTTCTGCAGATGGCAGGACTCTGAGTTGTACTGGAAGTCAGTTGTGTATAAGGTGAACAGGAAGGGGGACAGAACAGTTCCCTGAGGAGCTCCAATACCACTGACCACCGTATCAGACAGCACACTGCCCAGATGGACAAACTGTGGTCGGCCTGTCAGGTAGTCAGTGATCCAGGAGACGGCGGACGTGTCCACCCCCACCACCCGCAGCTTCTCCCTCAGCAGCAGTGGTTGGATGGTGTTGAATGCACTGGAGAAATCAAAGAAAGTGATTCTCACAGAGTCACCGGTTCCATCCAGGTGAGACTGAGCTCGTTGCAGCAGGTAGATGATGGCATCGTCCACTCCCACATGAGGCTGGTACGCAAATTGCAGCGGGTCCAGTGAAGATTTCACCAGCGGCCTGAGGTGGGCCAAGACCAGCCTCTCCAGCACCTTCATCACATGAGATGTGAGGGCAACCGGTCGGTAGTCATTGAGGGCAGATGGAGTCGTCTTCTTCGGTACAGGAACCAGGCAGGACGTCTTCCACAGCACCAGGACTTCCTCCTGCTTCAGGCTCAGGTTGAAGAGGTGTTGTAGGACCTCAGTCAGCTGGACGGCGCAGGTCTTCAGGTCTTCAGGACCCCGGGGCTGATGCCGTCAGGCCCTGCAGCCTTGCGCTGGTGGAGTCTCTCCAGCTGTCTCCTAACCTGGCCAGTCGTCACAGAGAGGGGTGTGTGTGTGTGTGTGTGTGTGGGGGGGGGGGGGGTCAAGGTGTCGATGGAGGAAGAGCCCTTTGAGATTGAGGGCTCTATGCAGTTCACCAGGGGGGGCAGAGGGGGGAGGGGGGAGGCAGCAGAGGTGTTTGGGAGGTGTAAGGTGTGGAGGAGACAGATGAGGGTGGTGAACTAAACCTGTTGAAGAAACAGTTTAGCTCATTGGACCTCTCCGGGTTCCCCCTGGTTGTTCCTCTCCAGGTTCCCCCTGGTTGTCCCTCTCCAGGGAGACCCCTGGTTGTCTCTCTCTCCCCTTGAACCCAGTAATCTCCTTCATACCAGTCCACACCTCCCTCAAGTTCTGCTGGAGTTTTGCCTCCAGCTTCCTCCTGTAGGAGTCCTTGCACTCCCTCATCTTCTCCTTCAGGTGGCGCTGCACTCTCCTGAGCTCCTCCCTGTCCCCAGACCTGAAGGCTGCTTTCTTCTTATTAAGAAGAACTTTCAGGTCACTGGTGATCCACGGCTTATTGTTGGGGAAGCAGTGTACAGTCCGTGATGGTACGGTGGTGTGTTCACAGAATTTAATGTATTCTGTGATACAGTCCGTCATGCTGTTGATGTCCTCCCCATGTGGTCCACACAGCACATCCCAGTCCGTGGACTCAAAGCAGTCCTGCAGGGCATCTTTAGCCTCCTGTGTCCACCTCCTCACAGTCCTGGTGGTTACAGGCTGCCTCTGCACCAGGGGAACATACTTGGGAGTCAGCAGGACCAGGTTGTGGTCTGATCTACCAAGGGGGGGAAGGGCAGTCATACTGTATGCATCCATGGCATTAGCATACAGTAAGTCCAGAGTTTTATTGTTCCAGGTGGGGCAGTTAACATACTGGTGCAAAGTTGGCAGTACTTTATCCAGACTGGTTAAAGTCTCCAGCAACTAACAAAAATGCACCGGGATGTTGAGTCTGTAGTTTGGACACAGTGGAGTAGATGGTGTCCACTGCTGCCTCTACGTCAGCTGATGGAGGAACGTACACAGCGATAACAATGGCGGACGTGAACTCCCTCGGTAAATAATACGGACGCATCCCCACGGCTAGAAGTTCAATGTCCGGGCTACAGAAACGTTCCTTCACACACACGTGGTCGGGATTACACCACCTCTCGTTCACATAGACTGCAATCCCTCCACCTTTCTTCTTACCGCTCCGAACAACGTCTCTGTCCGCCCGAACAGTCCTGAAGCCGGGTACGGCCGCGCTGTGGTCCAGGAGATGTGAGTGCAGCCATGTCTCGGTGAAACACATGATGCTGCACTTCCGGTATTCCCACTGGGTCTTTACCAGCGCGCTGAGCTCATCCGTCTTGTTGGCCAACGACCTCATGTTCCCCATTAAAATCTCCGGTACCGCTGGTTTATATTTCCTCCTTTCCGCCTTCAGCTTAGCTCCAGCTCTGTAACCCCGACGTCTTCTCCGAAGTTCAACGGGGATCTCAGGCCTCGCTCCGGGCAGCAGCGGTAGAGGCATACTCAGCGCGATCAGCTGATCACGAGAGTAAACAACAACAATGCCCCCAGCCAGAAACGTGGAAAAATTACGGTCCATTGTCTGACCGTTAACTTAACACACATGAAGAGAAGAAAACAACAACTCCAAAGAGAGGAGAAAGGCTTAAAAATACTATAATACAAAACATACTCGGGTGGGTGGGGGGGGGGGGGGTGCTGCTGTAACAGGCTGCCGCTAGCGCGGCGCCATTTTGGCCGGGAGGAAGAGTCACCGGATGGAGTCCCGCATGTCACTTCAGATGCCTCAAGTGGGCTAGTCCCCGGCCGACCCCCTCTTCCTGTACCCCTGTTCCCGGATCCGACCTCTCCTCCGTCCCCAAGGACTACACTGACTTACGTGAGGCGTTCAGTAAGGAGCGAGCCCTTTCACTACTGCCCCACAGACCATACGACTGCGCCATTGAGCTGCTTCATGGCGCAACACTACCCACCAGTCGCTTGTACCGCCTCTCCTGTCCAGAACGCAAGGTCTTGGAGACCTACATCACGGACTCTCTCGCTGCTGGAATTATCCGTCCGTCATTCTCCCCGGTGGGGGAAGGTTTTTTTTTCGTCTCCAAGAAAGACAAGAGTCTTCGTCTGTGTATCGACTATTGAGGATTAAATCAGATCACCACCAAGAACAAGTACCCCCTACCCCTGCTCAACTCAGTCTTTGAGTCCCTGACCGGGGCCACCATTTTTACAAAACTGAATCTACGGAACGCTTACCACCTGTTCCGTATCTGGGAACACCCCCCTGGGACACTTTGAATACCTGGTCATGCCGTTTGGCTTGACTAACGCCCCCGCTGTATTTCAGGCCCTTGTCAATGACGTTCTCAGAGACTTTCTAAACCAATTTGTGTTTGTCTGCCTTGATGACATCCTGATCTACTCCCCCAACCCACAAGAACATTGCCACCACGTTCGCCAGGTCCTGCAACGCCTGCTTGAGAATCAGTTGTTTGTAAAAGCCGAGAAATGCGAGTTTCATGTCCCATCGGTACAATTCCTGGGCTTCATTATCAAGGAGGGACAGCTTCGCAAAGACCCCGAGAAGGTTAGGGTGGTCACGGAGTGCCCAGTTCCCTCGAACCGTAAGAAACTACAGCAATTCCTAGGGTTAGCCAACTTCTACCGGCGTTTCATACGAAACTACAGTCAGATAACCACCCCCTTGACCAGGCTCACCTCATCAAAGGTGGACTTCGCCTGGACTCCCGAAGCCGACAGAGCCTTTTCCACACTAAAGGAGCGGTTCGCTTCAGCCCCCATTCTGGTTCAGCCCGACGAGAATCGGCAGTTTATCGTCAAGGTAGGCGCCTCAGACACTGGCGTAGGAGCCATGCTGTCACAACGCTCCGCCTCCGACGCCAAGCCACCGCCCGTGTGCCTTCTTCTCCCGTCAACTCTCCCCGGCTGAGAGCAACTACGATGTGGGCAACCGTGAGCTACTGGCTGTCAAACTAGCCCTGGAGGAGTGGAGGCATTGGCTGGAGGGAGCTGCCCAACCCTTCATTGTCTGGACCGACCACCGGAACCTGGAGTACATTCACACTGCCAGACGCCTGAACTCCCGCCAGGCCTGCTGGGCCCTCTGCTTCGCAGGATTCAACTTCACCATCACCTACCGCCCTGGTCACAAAAACACCAAGCCTGACTCTCTATCCCGCCAGTTCTCCCCCGATGAGGGGGACCCTTCTCCCGACACCATTATCCCTCCTCCTCACGTTCTTGGTGCACTCACCTGGGAGATAGAGTCTGCAGTTTGGGAGGCTCAGCTCACCCAGCCGGACCCAGGAGATGGTCCTCCTGGTCGCCTGTTTGTGCCCCTGTCTGTCCATTCCCGTGTCCTGCAATGGGCTCATGACTCTCCGGTCACCCGGGGATACGACGGACAATCAACTGGCTCTCTGGTTTCTTCTGGTGGCCCACCCTCGACAACGACACCCGCACCTACGTGCTAGCGTGTGCCACCTGCACCCGCAACAAGGCCTCTCACAGACCCCCCGCCAGACTGTTACGACCTCTGCCCATTCCCCAGCGACCTTGGTCGCACATCGCCTTGGACTTCATTACCGGATTTACCCCATCTGAGAACAAAACGGTCATTCGGACTGTAGCGGCCCATTTTATCCCCCTGACTAAGCTACCTTCAGCCCGGGAGACAGCGGACCTAATGGTCCAACACGTGTTCCGACCCCACGGCATCCCAGCCGACATTGTGTCCGACCGAGGGCCCCAGTTCACATCTCAGGTGTGGAAGGCATTTTGCCACAGCCTCGGTGCCACAGCGAGCCTCTCCTCTGGTTTCCATCCTCAAACCAATGGACAGATGGAGAGGCTCAACCAAGAACTTGAAGCCATGCTCCATTGCGTGACCGCAGCCAATCCATCTTCCTGGAGCCGCCACCTCCCATGGGTGGAATATGCTCACAATAGCCACACCTCGGCTGCAACCGGATTATCCCCATTCGAGGCCTCCATAGGCTACCAGCCTCCACTGTTCCCCAGCCAGGAGACCGAGGTGGCTGTCCCCTCGGTTCAATATCAGTTTCGCCGGTGTAGGACAGTCTGGAAAGAGACCCGGGCTTCTCTTTTGCGGTCATCTGCCCAGAACAAAAGCCTGGCTGATCGCCGCCACACATCTGCTCCTACTTACCTCCCCAGCCAACAGGTCTGGCTCTCCACCAAGGGCATTCCCCTTCGGACAGAAT